>NC_079154.1:120764546-121068342 GCF_947563725.1 Argiope bruennichi
AAGAAAGCTTTATGTTTCGATTATGTGTTTCTGTACTCGTACATGATTGGCTTAATACCTGGACGGCAATGTCTTTCAAAAGTTTTTAGCAGTCAATAATTGTGATGTAAAAACATGCATAAATTTAGTCAATATACAAAGCTCAATGTTTAAACTTTATATGCTGCGATTTTGTGTTTTTATGCTTTTACTCTATTGGGTAGTTTCCTACAGACGTATTTCTGTCAAAATATTTTAATAGTCTATAATTTGGTGTTAAGAATAAAATAGAGATAAACAAACCTAAATTTAAAGAAACTTTTGAAATTAGGAAAATAAATCGGCTACAATGATGAAAGACTGAAGAAATTGCACTTAATCTGCATGTATCTAGTGTAAGATGAAACAAAATATTTGTTTCAAGAAATAACAAAATATCTGTAAAAACAGAGAATTAATTCGAATCGAATTTTTTCCAATCGGTAATAATAATAAAAGCAAAAGAGACAATTTTAACAGACAATTATTTTAAAGACAATTTATCAAACCTAAAAAAATAAATTATTAATAAAAATGAAACCAATAAATACACATTTTTATATTTACCTCTACATAACAATTAATATTATAAGTGGAAAAAATATTAATTGACCTGATAAAAGTAATATCTTTAGAAAAATCAACTTAGCTATGAATGTTGTGTTAATATTACAAAAGGAAAAAAAAAATCCACTACTTTTTGAAAGATACATTTTTAACCCTCCACAAATTAAATGTTCCAAATATAGACACTGATGCAAACTGTCATGAAAAATTTAGAAATAAAACACATGACAGAATTCATGATGAACTGTTTCCTTCTCAACGGGAAAGTTAGAAAATAATACGGACAGGTAGTTTATCATTTGAGCTTAAAACATTATCTGCAGAAAGCAGGAAGCTATTTTCAGTTAAGTCTGGCTGATTGCTTCGAGGCAGATAAGATAATGAATAAAGTAAAAATTTTTCGATGGAGTTAATTATATCCACATTCTTCTAGACTAAAATGCAATTTTCTAGAACTTAGCATGACATGTTTCGTGAGAATTAATCATTTTCACTGGCATTTTTTAAAGTCGGGGGTGTGTGTTGTATCACTTCAACAAAAGAAAACGCTGAACAATATTTATACAATGTAAAATTCCAGAGTATACCGAGGATGAATTCTTGATTCCCCATACTCAGGTTTTTTGATACTCATTTATTGAAACATATTAAAGAATTCAATAATGATGATCATACATAATGCGAAATGTTTAATAAGTTTATTTTTAATTTCAATAAAAATATCAGGAATCATCAACGCGCAATAAATTGATCTTTCGAACTGACATTTTTTTTATGTCAGTCATGAATATTTTACAGCGAGAAAAAGAATTTTTGTTAAGATATAGTTTGTAAACCAGTATATAGAAAAAATTGTTATTTATTTCTAGTTTTTTTTTATTTACTATAATCCTAAAAATAAGACTACTTTTTCATTCTGAAAACTTAAAAATTCCTTCAAGAATTTCGAAGATACTTCACAACAAATTAATGTACCTAATTTTATTTGTAAATATTAATTATTACTTGCTTAATTAATTTTCCAAGTCAAATTCATCAAAGATGTGAAAAGGAAGATAAGAATCAAGTTTTATATTAGATCAAATACAAGTAGATGTTTTAATAATTATTAAAATTTTAATAATCATACAAATTAAAAAAATATTATGTTTTAATACAATATATAATTATATGATACATATAAATAATAATAATATGTAAATAACTTACTTTGCCTAATTTTACAATTTAATTTATTTTCATTGAAAAAGATTTCTTGGTATTAATTCGTAAATGATTATAATATTTAATAGAAACATAAAGAAAAAAAAAGATTTGGGAGAGTGAAAAAAAAGAAAAAAAAAATCTAAAACACTTATATTTTTATAGTTTTTATGAATTCTAAATATTATTTTCTAACTAGCATTTAGCCATAATGTTCCTAACCATAAATTAAACGTAACATTTCCATGATTTGAAACCAGAATGTAAATCGGTATGAGTTAAAATAGATAGTTATTATATTTCAAATGCTTTATAACATGATGGAGAATTACATGCTAAATTTTATTTTCAAATGGTATGCTGAAACTGGCATGATTCCACAATTTGCATAAGTACTCTACATACTGTTTACTCTACATTGATGTTTAAATAATATTCAAATTTCTATTAATATTTAATAATATTTAAATGATGTAATAAATAACTTCGGGCTACCAAATTTGGCATACAGTTAATTCTTGTTTAGTATACTTTCTCAGTATTTTTTAAAATTCTAAGATGTATTTAATTTAAAAACTAAAATACATTTTGAAATTGCTTTCAAACATTTTAAAGTGTTTTATTATTTTATTATAAAGTATTTTATTAAAGTGTTTTATTATTTTATTATAAAGTATTTTATTAAAGTGTTTTATTATTTTATTATAAAGTATTTTATTAAAGTGTTTTATTATTTTATTACAAAAATCATTTTTAAAACCAGAAATATTTAAAACATTAAAAAGCAAATTCTATCTCTCCATAAATATCACATTTATTGTGGTAAAAGTTTTTAAAAAGTTATTATAAAAATATTTTACAATTTTTTTCTTTAATATTTTATTTGTAACCTTTACATAAACATTCGTTCCGATGATTTTAAATATATTTCTCGTATATTTTATCATTGACAGAATTAGAAGCAATTTCTAAAACGATTTTAAAGCAGAGGAAAGAAGCCAAAATATTATAATGTTACAATATTTTAAACTAAAAGGTTGAATCTCCTTTATAACTTTCTTCTAATAGAAATAAAAATGTTTGCCTTGCATACTGATATGAAGAAAAAGTAACAGTTGATGTTTATAATATTATCAATAAAATCCCCATAGGTAAAATAAACAATATTTTTATGATGATCTTGTTGAACGGCTTATGAAATATATTTAGTAATGCAGTTTCAGTTGTAACTTCAACCATCTGCAGAAAAACAATAAATTCCTCATATTCGAAAGATATCACGTCCGTAGATCGTGAAAGCGAACGAAGTAAAATTCACGGCATTCTTGAATTTTCTCATTTTTACTGCTGCATATGACATATAGGTGCATTGGAAAGCTTCACGGCTCAGAGAAACATCAAAACTCAACGACTGCCCATTTCCAAAGCTGTAAAATCATATTTTTAGGAATAATATAATTCTCCTGTGGTCATAAAATATATGTTCCATTTGAAGAATTGCAATAAATATAGCTGAGAAACTTCATGGGCTCCCTCAGTAGGAAAGCTAATTTATCAAATTTGTTTATTCATCTTTGAATTTATAGATAATTTGTTCATGAATGATGGTTTTATTGATGCTTAAATTTGAAAATAACTGTACATTAAGCGACTGGCTGAAGTTTTAGGAAAGATGTAGAATTAATGTCAGCCATTAAATTTTCATTCAGCTATGACTAAATTTATCATTTTAAATGCTTATTTGTTTAGTAAAAATTAGTTTCTTGTTTTCTGCAACGAGCTCATAATGCTGTCAATATGAATTTAATTTAATTTCTAATGCATATCTTTATTTTGTATTGTATCTGAAATGTTTATTTGAATAAAGTAATAATTGAAGCATTATTTACTAAACATTGAAAAAAAATAATTTATTTATTTAGATTTCGAAACAAATAATAGATAATTTATTGATATTTCCTCCAAAGCTTTCTTATTAAGTGGATTTAATTTTAAATTGGAATCTTCATTTCAATAGCTTCAGTAATACTTAAAAGAATTGCGAAAACAATGAGAACTATGTCTTTCGCTACATAATTTTAAAAAGGCTTATTCTTCTGTTACAATGTCAGTTTTATTAATACAAATTAAATGCATGCGATTTAATTTCCAAATTGCTACTTTCATATGAATTTCAATTTCTTCAGCAAGTTCAAGGTTAATGATACGAATTTCCATTTTCTGATTAATGTTTGTTAATTTTAAGTGTTAAGTCTTAAAAAAATTCGCTACTAATGTTATATTTTTAATTCATGTATAAACTATTTTAAGAAGTAAATTTAATAATTGGACATAGACTGGAAAAGCTAATAAGAAAGTTTTCATTTTCATGCATATCTCATATTTACCACACTATATTTAGAATATTCTAAGTATTATTTCTGATATTTTATTTTTAAGATTTGGAGAAGGCTTATTTATTCAATATCTCAATAAATAAATAAAAACTCAATAAGTAAATAGATTTTCTTTCAAGACACATAATATATTTGGTAGTAATAAAATAAATTTTAAGATTTATATTTCATATATTTATTTATTTGCATTTTTTAATAATGTTTTCTGATCTGAATTACACAAAAAGGAGATTTTCGAAATATTAAAAGGAAAAAAAAATATTAAATATATTTAAAATATTAAAAGATAAATTATTGTATTCGTCTCAAAAATTTGGCCTTAAGCATTTGAAAATCCTCCATATTTCATATGTATTTTTAGATTCATGCTTATCAGCTTATATAAGAACACGATAACTATAATAAAACATAATGATTACAGGCATAAATTTCTTTATGTATCTTCTTCAACAAACTATAACGTTATGCTAAATTCCTATCAAAATTTGTTAATAGGAAATCTGTCTTTCAGTCACCAACACCCATGTGAAAACTATAATTCAGCCAATTATTGATGGATGAACTCGAGCATATATTTTTGCCATTAGAAATGTGAATCTAAATCGAATTTTGGATCAATATGACGGGAGAGTTAATAGATTCTCAATTTCCATATTAGAATTTGAGAATGCAGTGACTCAAAATGCGACGACTCAGACAAATGATATTTTATCTGTGATCAAGTCGTCATCATGGTAATTTGAGATTGAATCTTTGGGAAAAAAAAACACTCAAATATAAACATTTCCCCCATCGTCTTTTTTGCTATGAAGGTAGAACACACCGTAGTAAAATAAATATATTTTGAAATTCGATCATAAAAATCATTACAGCTATTTTATTCTATTTCATGACTATTTATGAATTTTGATTTTTAAAATCCCTCAAACCTATGCTAAAAATTGTATTTGCTAAAATGAAGGCACATTTCTAGCACGCAAGCAGTAGATGAATCAAATGTCAATACATAATCTTTAAACATGAAAGAAAACTCTATCTTACTGGGAAAATTAAACGAAGAAAGCGTCCACACGCCTAAAAAATTATAGGCATGAAATTATCATCATTATATTTCACAAATATTTCTCTAGAAAACCCAAAATAATTTTTTTATAAACATTTATGATATCATCAAATTAGAATCAAATGATATCATCAAATTAGAATCAAATGATATCATCAAATTAGAATCAAATGATATCATCAAATTAGAATCAAATGATATCATCAAATTAGAATCAAATGATATCATCAAATTAGAATCATATGATATCATCAAATTAGAATCATATGATATCATCAAATTAGAATCAAATGATATCATCAAATTAGAATCATATGATATCATCAAATTAGAATCAAATAATATCAGCAAATTAGAATCAAATGATATCATCAAATTTGAAAAGTAAAATATATTTTATCTTCTCATATTATTATCGATGTGAAAAAAACAGTAATAAAATATCCAAAAAACCGAAATATCGAAATAAAAAAAAAAAAAAAAACTCTACAAATTTGTTTGAAAAATGTTACTACAAATTTATACTAACATCTCTACTTGCCATGCATTCATAAGTTATATTATTTCAGAAACAATTTTAACGATGCCATCATAAATCAAGAAAAAAAAATATCTATAAGATGAGAAAGTTTGTACCAAAATTGCCTTTTTATCTTTCTCCGGATATCAAAATTTATGAGCATTAATCACATTAATATTCAACAGCTGGAATCTGGCATCATCTTATATATTTTTAATCTAAAAATTTCCGCGTGAAATCTCAGGAAATGATTCAACTTGAAAGTCTTGATCACCGCAATCTATGAGGCTGCTGATGGTGGTTTCGCGTGCCAGAGTACGATTTCCTAAAGTGTGACCGCATGTTTATATTCGTGTAAAAATAAACCACATAATGTTATCGGTGCTCGATAAACTTTGTACTCGCAACTGACTTTTGACTTAAATTGGAATGAAGTCGAGAAGGCATATCGCCTGGGTTTCTAGAATGATTTCTTTCTTTTTTTTTTCTATAATGTTTCTAAAATGTCTAAAGTATTTGAATATAAGTGAATAAAAATATAATATTGTTTATTATTTAAATACTATCCAGGAGAATATAAACTAAATTTCTTGACGTTTATTGAACATAACTTGAATCTTTAGTGCTGTAATTTTCTTTACGATGTTATACATATATATATATATATATATATATATATATATATATATATATATATATATATATATATATATATATATATATATATATATATATATATATATATATATATATATATATATATGTAACATTATTTGTTGTGAAGCATGATGCCGTTTGAAGACAATGAAGATACTTTTAATTTTGTGACGTCGTTTTATTTCATTATGAAGAAGCAAGCATATGTACAAGCGACGAGCACACAGAACGACACAGAAATTTTTTTTTTCAATAAACAAATCGAGCTCCATCATAGAGATTAAATATGTCTAATAAGCAAGCATTGCTTATCTGTCATTTGAAGAAGCATAGTTTTCTATAACTACATACAAATCTTAACAAATTGCATTCATTGAAAAATATTCATTATGTTAATTGAAAATTTATAATGTTTTCCAGTTTGAATGAAAATCCATTACATTTATTTTTAAAACTACATCTAATGCTCGGTAACATACTCCACTAGTCCCATTCCACCCGAAAAGAGAAGAAATATGAAAAGAATGATCTGCAAGGGTCTGCAAGGGTGATTTTACAACAACATTCTAACTGTAACTTTTCATATCTATATATTAACAGTAACCGATAATTTGTATCTGAGCATATTATGTTAGAACTAATATTGGTAACAATACTATTGGTACATAATAGAGAATTGCAAAGAGTAGCTGCAGTTTGTAACAAATATAATAGTTTTCTTCAAATAGAGCTGAAACAGTAGGAATTAAAGGTTGATATTCAGGCTAGTGCTGAAGCTTTGATTTAAAGTTTTAAAACTTATGTTTTCTGAAATAGACAAAATATGTTTATTATAATTTTCTTGATGACTTCAATAAATGATTAATTACTAATCTTTACCCCACAATGGATATCAAATTGTGAAGAATGATTTCATTTTCATCATTCAAAAGACTGGAAAGAAAAAATATGCAAGTTATATATTAAAAATATGTTTATCTGTTTATAATCTTATATTGAAAGATTTATTGATAACTACTATGATGCTGTTTGATTCATATCAGTGTAGTTTATAATTGACCAGTGATTGATTTCATTGTTTCGAATTTAATATTGATGGCTTCAGTCAACTTTTTAAACCTCTTCAACGTCCAGACTTTCAATCCAAGGTAGGTGGGTAGCTGATAGTTTAGGAAATACAAAATGAATATTTTTTGTTTGGAATATTTTAGCTATTTATTAAAAGAAATTCGAGCGGAACTGACGCAATTAAAGCTTTGATGTCATTTTATGGTAATTTATCAAATAACATAAGGAATAAGCATAGTGGATGCGAGTATAAAGCTGTGATACTTTTAATAATTTATGAATATTAATTTTTCATCCATTAAAAGGACCAAAAGCACTATCAGTTTAAGTGGAGCATTAATTTTTTGCCTTTCACTAATTATAAAAAGGTGTATTATTACTTGTATTAATGATGTTTATTTAAAGATTTCTAAAGAAGTAGATATCCGGAAAACCATCTGTCTTTACATTACAAAATAAATTGAATGCATGATTATTAGATATTTTTTTATTATTATAAACTGGTCACCTTCAAATAAAATGTAATATTTTTATGAGCTTCCATGATAAAAATAAATTAGGTCAGTATTTTTATTTTGAATGGATTTACAGATTCGAACCTAGGATTTGAATCTCATCAGTGGTTATACAACAACATTATAACTGTAACTTTTCATATCTATGTATTAAAAGAAACCGAGAGTTTGAATATGAGCATAATAATAAATAATATTGGTAACAATAATATTGGTACATAATAGAGATGATATTGGTCTATATGGAATAAAAGTGTTTGTTTTAGTTCTAAAATGGTTCGCCTTTAATCATCTCATACAACACAATTTAAATAAAAAGAACTGTTTCCAAAGTGAATTTAATCCAGTAAGCTATCAAATTAAAGTAATGGTGCAAGATGAGATTCGAGTATCTAGTAAAATAATAAAAAAGTAATTCTAAACCTTTTATATTATTTGAAACTTCTAAATCTATGCAAATAAAAATAATAGGTGCAAAATTTAGGTATTAAAATAAACGACATTTTTTTCTGATCTATTGGAATTCAAAGTGGAAAAAATCCTTTCATGCAATTCAATAAAATTTGCTTTTGTCCAATGCAATTTTATTTTAAATAAAGCTCCTTTTGGCGCCATGGGAAAAAAAACAGTGCAAATATTTATTGCCAAATAAAAAAAAATATATATGAAACACTTTTTTTCCAATTGTCAAAAATTCTTAACACAAAATATATTAGATTATGTTTCAAAACTGCCATTTTATAACCATAAAACAAGTGCCCTTAAACTCGAAGAAATTGTCCAAAAAGTTACAGTTAAATTTTTATTGCCTTTCTGTATGTATGCATTGCCATTTCAACAACAGTTATTTTATATGTCATGGACATATACATAAGAATGGCAGTGGAAGCATGATATCCATCGCTGCAATGCCGTGAAAAAGACTATTCTGCTAAGAAAGGACACTTATGAGGCTTATTTATAGCTGTTATATGGACCTTTAAACTTAGAGCAGTGTTAGATGTACCATGAGTATCATCCTTGTTTGATGGGCAAAAGAATAATATCTTTCAAAGTTTTTATGTACCGTTTCTGTTTTTCCTTGACTTCAATGGGAACGTCTTGGAAGTAGAATTATTTGGAGGTTTCGCGGTAAAGTTTATCACTCTCAGACATATGTGAATGAAATTTTGCGTGAAATGAGTAGAATTTTAGTATGAAAATAATGGTGCATGCACTTAAACAATTAATGCTACTTTTCAAATTTTTTTAGGCAAATAAATTTAAATAACAGATTTAAAAATATTTTTATAAAGAGTTTTACAGTTAGGATTATTTTGCCATGTATAAAATAAAATTTAATTTTATGTGAATATAATATGTCTTTAAAACAATACATTTCAAAAACTTAGATTGTTTCAAGAAATTAGAAATGGAACATGCAGAATCGTGGCGAGCAAATTTGCTTCAAAAATAATTGAAATATTACCTTTTAAATTCCATTAATAAAACTGTCAGATTTTAAAAATATTTGAATCGTAAGAATATTAAATAATAAGATTTTATTGTCTGTTCTATCTGCTTCCTTAAAAAAATGATGCATGAAGGATGAATTAATTTTTCTTTCCACATTTAAGAGTATTTTTTCTCGGTAGAGAAACTCGTCGTTTATTTAAGTAATTAATGTTTACTGAAGGAAATAAAAAAGAATTTAAAAAGCATGTCTAATACAAAGAAATGAAAAAAAAAATGATTGAGAAATACAACGAAAAATATTGTTTATCTCCGTTATTAACTATTTACATTGCCATTCAAACATGTGCTATTAACATTTTTTTATTTCTGAGATCTATTATATTAATGAAACTTAATAATTCTTATTCAAAGTATATGAATTTTATCAAATTTTCTTGTAACATTTTGAGTAAGTTAGACATAATTTGTCTCAAAATATTAGGCTTATTTTTTTAATCTTTTTTTTTATTTGAAGACGTTAAAATTAATTTGAAAAGTTAATATGTCCGTCAATTTCATTAAAAAAATATTGTAATCTGGAATGCTACTTTGATTTGCCAGTGCATCATTAACTTTCTATTTTTACACAGTTCCTATCTTGTTTTGGAAAAAAATTTGGACAAAGGACAACTTGCAAATTCCATGAATTCCTGCCAAATATGCTTATTTTAATCCATTTGCATTAAAATTACTTTTGCAAATTACAATGACATTACTTTTCGTTATATACCTCATTATTTGCACATAGTAGGAAATCACAATGAAATATATAGTCATAAAAATAAATTAACGAAATGCGCGTTCTATTCTAATAATCACACAAACTACAATAGCTCGATTAAGAAATTAAAAATTATTTGAACATTTATTGATATTATTTAAATTATTATAATGCTATTAAATTATATTTCAGAATATACAATAAGTTGTCAATTACGTTTAATGGTAACTTAATTATAACAAAATAAGAATCAGAAAAATTTCAAAGGTATTGTGATCATGATTAACGTGATAAATATTAATTAATTTCGATTTTTTACTATAGCGCCATCTGGTGATAAGTCAGAGCAAAAATAATTTCAAGATTGCATTATATCTATAATAATGAATTACATATTAAACTATAGTTTACTTTTTGCCATGCTTATCTTGTCACGATCTTGACATGATTGCATCTTTCATTTTGATGCACAATGTGCGTTAATTTAAAGGCAAACAAAATCTCTCTTTTAGACACCATAATTTATTTTCCAAGGCAGTATTCTAACCAGAATATATGAAAGATAATAAATCATCAAAAATTTCCGTTTTCAAATCATAGTTGATAATTTATAAAAAGCAGAATAGGAGCAGAAGAAGGGATTACAGAAATATATTAAATGTTATATCAGCAACGAGACTAAAAAGACTTTAGGTAATCCTTGATCATTAGTTATGAACAGAAAATCATATAACATTTACAGTGGAATTTTCGTAATGTAAAGCAAACGCAAAAAGTCAACATTCCTATAATAAATAAAAATAAAATAGGTAAAAGGCTTGTCTCTTGCCACGCGCGTAAAAATAATTTTAGCGTTAGCTATTTTACTTAGTTTTTCGTTACAAAAATATCTAAAATTATCTCAAAAATAAATTTCTTATAAAAAAAATACAGAATTAAGAACGGTAGAAGAGCAGTAAAAAAGGGAACTAAAGAAAACTAATAGATGATATATCAAAAATGATATTCAAAAGTCTTTAGACCATTCTAGAGCATTAGTGATGGACAGAGAATCATGTAACATTTAAACTAGAATTTCGGCAATGTAAATAAATAATGATATAACAATTAAAACGAAAACCGTTAAAAAGCTTGTAACTTGTAAAGCATGTAAAAATAATTTTACACGAATATATTTCACATAGTCTTTTCATCTCCAAAATTATCTAACGTTATCTCATGAAAATAAGTCTCATCTGAACTGATACAAAATTATTTGTATCGAATTATAAATTACCTGTTTTGCAATAAATAAACATTATCGTGAGTATTCAAGATATAAAAAAAATATACAGATAATAAACGTTAAGTTTAACAGGTACATCAGGAAATCAGCTAAAGCAACAATTTCTTCAGGAATGTCGATGCTTTCACATCACTTTCTTTTACTGGTTGTGTCATTAGAGGCGCATATTTATGCCCCCTAATATTTCAAAGCGACACGCATCGACGCATACGTCACTTTGGCAGACAGCACTATATATCTTTGGCTATCTGGAAGGCCAACAAGGAGAACAAATGGGAAGCTTATCTGATAGTTCTTCCATTTACGGTGAGATGAAATGGGATTTACGGAAGCAGAAATGAAGTCATTGACGGTTAGAGAAGCCAAGAGACTTCCGCAGATGATGCTTTAGGTAGTCATAATCAAATATACAGATAAAAGAAGGAAATATGATAGTCATTGATAAAACTAAGCATGATTTATTTTGATTCTCTTTTATTTCAGTTTACTGACATCAATTAATAATGAAATCAAAGAAAAATTCTTCTAATATTGAATGCATTGAATTATAAAGGTATGACTTTAAACTCATCTGAAAACGAGGCAATCTAATTTCCGTCATGAAATGAAGTATTATGTTTTGATTTAAGGGTATTTGTAGCTGAATATAAAAGTATGTACTATGATTGCATATTATTAAGAATGCTATTTCAAGGCCATGCAATAATATGATTACATGCTATAATTTGCAACATTATATATATATATATATATATATATATATATATATATATATATATATATATATATATATATATATATTAATATCTAATTTAATCCGAATTAATTTCCTAAATTTTTGAATAATTCAACCCATGTCATTCTAAAATGTTCTCTTATTTCCTGATCTCATTTCACTTTTATTTCAACTGAAATTGTATAAAAATTACTGCGCCATCAGTTGCCCTTTCCAAGGTGAACACGAGCATTCAATTGACACGTGGCCGGAAATACCATATTGTGTAAGACAAGTGATCATTTGTTTTGTCCCTTCATTACTTCTGCTTTTGTTCAGCGCTATTGTGGACGGGTTCTGTCGGCGCCTGCTTGCAAATAAATTTCTTTCCCGGGATGGATTAAAAAAATGAATATAAAAAGTCTCTTCAATGTTTTCGAACCTGCAATATGCGCTTCACTTTAATATATATATATAAAATATACATTAATATATATATATAAAATATGCATTTATATATATATATATATATATGAAATCATCTAGCATATGCTTTGGTATCAGTAAATTTGACATGCTGATCTATTTTTATTTATATGGAATTATACAAGTTAAAACTTATTTCATGAACAGTAAGAACTGACTACTTAAACTAAAATTACAGCAAAAATTAATTTTCTTCATGTCTAATCCTTACCATGACGAAGATGAATCCTCGCTGTACCCTAAGGCAATTAAAAGAATTCCTGAACATGAAGTTAATATACGTATATATGAACCAGAAATGAACGAAGAAACATTTTTAAAAGAGAGGTAAGCATTTTAATTAAATTAAACGCAAAAAACTTAAAGGCAACTCGAAAAATCAAAATTAATTTGCATTTGAATGAGGCAACAGCATTCTTTCAACAATTACTTTCTTTCTCTATACGTCTTCTTCGTCGTCGTCCTTACTTTATTTTTTTTGTTGCCAAAATGACTCTTTCACGTTTCCTTATCAAGCAAGTTTGTCGAAGAATTTCCATTGATTCCATAAACTAGAAGCTGCAGGAAATTCGATTTCGGCTGAGAAGCCGCTGTCCGGCTTTTGAATGAGTTAGGTAAATTCCTCGCGGGAATTTCCTTCATTAGGCGAGGGAATGCGCGGAATCTTCCCTTACCCTCCAAGAATAGGGAGAGCCCGACTCTCAGTTGTTTTAAGAAGGTGATTCTTGGGGGAAACAAGAATACTCTTATTCATCACAGAGATGTACTGCAGCGTATTTACTTGGTGAAGTCGCAATTTATTCCAACTTTTTGTTTATTGAGCTTCAATGAAGTAGCTTGTGGAGACATATTAATATAAATAAAAACGTGTTTTTTGCTGCAACGCAGTTTACAATGAAAATGTACCAGCTCGCAACTTAAACCGCGAGTCATATTAATGAAAGGATCACCGCAACACCATCTCAGTGGTTACTATTTGAATTGAATAGTTTAACTATCTTTTTCCACTATCTCTATTTTTTTCGATAATTTTAGAATTATTTTGTTCATACCGTCTTTCTTATTGATTTTATTCTCATTTTTAAACTAAATTAAATTTTTTTCACGAATATTTATATATCCATATATCGAGATCGATGGCATATTTGATAATTATTGAAATAGCTCGTTTCAAAATGACAATCGTCAATAATAATTTTTTGTTTGTTAGTTAATATGTATCAAATACATATAAATCTTGTGAGCACAGAAAATGAATACAGTTGGCTCGCAGATCGCATGATTAATCTGCTGACACGAGCTCGCAGCTTAAACCGCGATTCATTTTGATGGAAGGATCACCGCAACACCATCTCAGTTGTTACTATTTGAATTGAATAGTTTAACTACTTTTTCCACTATCTCTATTTCTTTCGATAATTTTAGAATTATTTTGTTCATACCGTCTTTTTTATTAATTTTATTCTTATTTTTAAATTAAATTAAATTTTTTTCACGAATATTTATATATCCATATATCGAGATCGATGGCACATTTGATAATTATTGAAATAGCTCGTTTCAAAATGACAATCGTCAATAATAATTTTTTGTTTGTTAGTTAATATGTATCAAATACATATAAATCTTGTGAGCACAGAAAATGAATACAGTTGGCTCGCAGATCGCATGATTAATCTGCTGACACGAGCTCGCAGCTTAAACCGCGATTCATTTTGATGGAAGGATCACCGCAACACCATCTCAGTTGTTACTATTTGAATTGAATAGTTTAACTACTTTTTCCACTATCTCTATTTCTTTCGATAATTTTAGAATTATTTTGTTCATACAGTCTTTCTTATTGATTTTATTCTCATTTTTAAACTAAATTAATTTTTTTCACTAATATTTATATATCCATATATCGAGATCGATGGCACATTTGATAATTATTGAAATAGCTCGTTTCAAAATGACAATCGTCAATAATAATTAGCCATTAATAATGTTCATATATACTTGCACATATTTTATGAACCAATTTCCTAAATTTTCCTGTTTATCTAAAATTGGATACAATTGTTTAAGAATTATCATATTACACTTGCGCATATGTATTTGTTGTTGAAGGAGTTTCCCCTCGATGCACAGAATGCCTAATAACAGCTCAGAACATTCTTATAGAGTGTCCGCGTTTCAGTTCTAACGAATTTCATGTTTTCATTCTTCTCACATTATTTAAAAAGACATCCTTCGTAAAGTGCCACATCCTCATCTTTTTACCTTGTCAAAAATTATTGGTTTCTTCTATCTTATATGATATTGCTCATTTTTTAATGTTTCGTAATCAATATAACAGTTTTTTAAACAGATCAGCAAATAGAATATTTGTAACATTGAACATAATTTTTAATTAACCTTTTAAAATATGACCATACGCCTTTTTATGAACCACCTTTGCATATACCTTATGGTTGAGGCTGCATAATCAGAAACGTTATTTAGCGCCAATAAATTGCATTGAACCCATTTCCAAATTTCGCAATATTTTTTTATTTATTTATTAGGTATTTATTGATAATTATTTTAGAAATGACAATAGAAAAATTATTCGCTGCTATTTCGCTGTTGTACGACATTACTATAAATCCTACATTATAGAATAAATAACCAGTTTATTATAGGCTATTGATATTTTTGTTAGTATAATATAAAACTATTCTACTATAGTATACAATTATTGAAGTTGTGCCGACAATCCATCAAGATTGACAAAAAAATAATACACAATTTGTGAGGTTTTATACCCTAATCCCACATCTTTTTACAATACTATCAAAACAAATTCTTAACTTTTAAAGCCTTCAATCACCAGATCTGTCTCCTCATCTTAGATGACACAACATCGTGTAACTCTTATCGCATCGTTTGCAGAACAAATGACAAGTTCTTCCATTACACAAGCAGTGGGAAGAAGAAGCAAAGAGAAACGCAACTAAACACGCCTTGGGAAGTGAAGCGTACTCTACAGACAACCTTAGTGGCTTGTAGAAAAGCGCCGAAGCGTTTTCTCTAGAGCTAGCCTCCGGCAGAGCTAGCCCCTCCAAACAGCAGCACTTTCACTAGGGTAAGAAGAATTCCGCATGGTATTGATCCTGAAGAGGTTTCTCTTCAGTAGAAAGTTTCTCAGACCGGACGGATGTTTTCCGGAGTTTCACTTTTCCAAGCTGCTAAACAGAATTCTACGGTCGAAGATGGTGAACGAGAGATTACCTTGTTTTTGAAAGATGGGAATCTCACAGTAATCTTGTTACCACATAAATAATGTATGTTCATATATTATATACATACTGCTAAAAGAATTCCATATATGTGAGATACATTTTCTGTATACAATATAGCTAAATTTCTCGGTACAATTTTATTTATATGTATATTTTTTTTTCATTTTTTTTTATTTTAGATTTAATCTATCTATTTTGAAATAATTTATTAAAAATGACTTCCTCATTATTGAATTGCTTATGGCTAATTAATGGTATTGACAATAATAAAATGTTTATGGCTAAACATTATGGCAGTGCTGAAATATTTATGGCAAATCATTGGCAATGGCAGTACTGACATATTTATGGCAAATCAATGACAATGACAGTACTGAAATATTTATGGCTAATCAATGGCAATGGCAGTACTGAAATATTTATAGCAAATCAGATAGATTAAACGAATTCCGTTTATGGGTATACATTCAGCAAAGAAGTTCCCTAGATTAGGTCTCGCCCGACCGTGTTTTAGAATAAATAATAATGCGAGCTTTACACTTTTTTACAAAAAGCATATGTACCAACTTATTCCGTAGGAGATACGAATCAACATTGAAAATGATAGGACCATAATTACTACATCATGAGAGAAAACGAGAACTGGTTTACATTCCGGCGTATTTTACACCTGTCGATTATAGTACATCCTAGTAGATGAAAGAAAAGTTAAATAAAGGAAGCATTGTATCAAACATGGGCTGATAATTTTATGATGTAAATAAAAGCAATGATTTATGTATTTGCTTTATATTCATCATTTCTTGTGATGGTTAAGCTTTTTGCTTTTGCTTAGAGTTTGGTCAAACTGTTGTTCAACAATACTAATGGATTTTCTCACCCTTTGTGTAGCTAAACTTTGATAAATTGAATTAGCCTAGCGATAATTATTATTTCTTATTATGTTGTTTCATTCCGTTGGTCATGGCTAGATTGGTTGCTAAAGAAGAATCTAGAAAGACGATAAATTTTATTTTTCCGTTAACTAAATAAAAAAAGGGAGGAATGCATTTAAATATTTAAGTCTTCAAAATAATCATTATAAAAGAATATATAAAGTCTTGTTTTACCTTAATATCTATGTCAATTTTCAATAAAAATAAAAACGAATGTTTTCGTACTTGTATGCGTGTTGGTACTCTGCAGGACAGGCCGTTTGTCCTCTAACTTCCATATATGGCACATATACTTCGAAAGTGTAAAAATACACCCTGAGAGGGATTTTTTAAAATTTCAGTTAGTAAAAAATTGACTAAAAATTAAATTAAAATATTAGTTTTGGGATATTTTAGCGATAGCCTCCAAAAGTATTATAGCACAAAATTGAATTCTACATCATTTTAAAACTCAATAAATAGCCTTATTAAAAATACCAGTTTTCGCAACATATTTTTTACTATTTTTAATTAGTTTTAGAAAGATATTTTACAACTCTATATCTATTTGTTAAAACTTAAATCCTTTTCATTGTAGTTACTAATATTTCTGCCATATCCTTTCCATTGCTGATTATCAAGGTACGAAGAATCTATTTTTTTCATATTGAGAAAGTTTTATAAGGCAAACTTTTGATATAATTTTTAATATTTGCTTCACTTATAATTAAGATTTTGCTTCAAAGTCAAACAACGAAATACATTTAAAAGCAAATTTACTTTCTTCAGATATAATTGGATAAGTAAAATACAGACAAAAGTTTTGAAAGATGTATAGAAAAAGGAACTGAAGGGATTTAAACGTCTAAAACAGTATGTCTATCAAAATTTGAACTACAAGTACCTTTCAGAGAAAGCCTTTAAAACTAAGTTTCCCAAAATATTTAATGGGAATTTTTAGCGACCATTAATTCCCGATGAATCAAGTGGTTGCCAAAAATAGTTAATTAAATAATTAAAATAAATAAGTAAGCGTCATCATTTCGTAAATTCTATCCTGAAATAAAATTATTTATTGAAATTTTATGTCCAAAATAGGGCAACGTATTATTATAAGGCTGTATAAAACAATGAATATGATATTGCTAAAAATGAATATAATTTTGCTGCTTAAAATGTGAGGTTTTATAATGAACGATAAAATTTCCATCTCTGCTTTCTGGAAACGAAAAGAACAGGAATGGACATTGATACTTAAAAAGTAGAAAGCCTGGTATTCAATTAAATTTCTTAAAACATAATTTTCTGTAATTATGTTGTTATAAAATATTTTGAGTCTGAATTAATAAAGAAAGTTTCAAGAACCTCATAAGAAACTATAAGATATTATTAAAAATCAAAATTAATCTTGGTTTTATATTCTTTCGCTTAAGTACTATGTTGAACTTTCAATATTTTTTTACGCTTTTTAAGTCTATTAATTTATTTTTATTTGCAAATACTCGTTTTCTCAACAAATTCAATTTTTTTCAAGAAATCATGAATACAAATAGCGCTTCATTGAATTAAATTAATCTAATCGCAGTGTTGTTATTTGAAGAAAAGTATTGTTATAAAGTATTAGAAAAACGAATTATTTTCGAGTAGTGTTTTGTTGAGATACCGTTTCATGAAAATAGATTCAGATAGAAAATTCAAAAACATATTTCCATCCCTGAAGTTTAGTCGAAGAAAAATAACGTTGAATAAATCGTTTTCGAATCAGGTAAACACGGTGTGCTTGACCGGAGGAAAGCCGATTCTAGTTTCATGAAAAAAAATTTCGAAATGTGAAATTTCCAATTCTAATATCATTTTCATTTTAGATTCCTCACATCAGACCGTTCTGATTTTAAATATATATATATATATATTCTTTCTTACTCAGTTCCGTAGGACGGTATGGATATCATATGCAAGTTTTGTTTATGGTTAGAAAAAAGTTCGAGATTTCGAATAATTCAATTTAAAGTTTTGTTACGAACTGTGCAGAGTATTTACTTGGAGTAGGCAAGTAAATATGAAGATTTGATTTTCAGTTCCCAATTTTGTATTTCGAATTCCCTTATCAAAATTATTTTAAGTGTAAATGTAAATAATTGTTTTTAGGTCTGATATTACGCACAGTTAGTAAACTGTTTTGACAAAATAAGAGGAATGAAATCATCTACAAGATAAACAAAATGTATCAGAATCATTAGCATCAAGAATAAATCAAAGATATTATTACATTCTGATTATCAAAATAGAGAAAATTTAGATGTCCAAGTTGAAATTTCGATACTGAAAATAAAGGAATTTAGCTAATTCATAAATTTTATATTTAGCTTCTCAACGTTTTTTCCAAGGCAGTCGGTCAAACTTTGGCTTTAGATGATGTACAGTTATTTGCTTTTTCTTCCAAAGTTTGGCGAAATGTATTTAACTTTGCTCAAGATACATGAGCATATTGCTGAAAGCCCAAAATACCTCGCCAGCATATTGGGTTTTTTAAGGTAAATTCTATTTATTGTGACATTATTTTAAATTTGGGTTTCAAATGCTATGCTGGAAGTAAAACGTATTATTAAAGTGTGCTTCCCATTGCTCTTAGATTGCCCACTGTTGCTCTTCTCTCATAATGTTTTCTTTTTCTTTTTTCTTAGCAAATTCTACTTGAGTCTATTAGGTCATTAAGTTTTTCTTAACGATTCCTTTTCCGTAATCATTGAAATATGCATTTGTGCAACAATGGTACAATTAAAATGTATTATATTATATTTAGAAAATGCTTCGATCATTATTACTTGTTATTGCTGATTCTACTTTGTGGTCCCGATTCTTTTTTTTTTTCTTTTGAAATCTCTCTTTGATCCGGCAGGCCAAAAAAAGTTTATTATTAAACCGCCTTTGGCGATCAGCGCCACCTTGAGAGTCACTTTGAATCACTCGTTTATGTGATAATTTGCGCAAAACGGAGCATCTCATAGCGCAGATTGTCGTTGTTGTAGAAGACTTCAAATGCATACATGAAATCTTCGAGAGAATTTTTGTGGTTGTGTAAATTGTGCAATAACGTCAACGGCTGCCACTTTGTAGCTCTTATAATAATTAATTAAATAAATATATTTGGTTATTATCGCACTTTTTGTTGTTTCAAAATGAAGTTTAAACATTCATGAGTATTTCGCAAGTTTCACCTTCTTTTTTTGTCTCTTTCTGAATGTTTTGACTCACATCTTGCTTCTGGTACCGCCCTAAATGAGATGCATGCATATAATATTGGATGTCTGGATCCTGCACTAAATTTTAATTATGCAGCTTATCTCAATTTTTTGAGATATCTTGTTCAAATACACAAAATCTGCTGTTGAAAATATCGCCCAATAGCTCAAACAGAGATCTACAGTTCAAAATCAGACAGCTAATATAAATAGCATTTAATTACTTCTATAGGTGGCGTCATTGCATAGGGGTAGCGCATCTTCTCCGTGGTCTAGGCATCCCTGGTTAGAATCCCGGTTTGGGAATGGTTGTTCTTCATCTGTGTCCTATCTGGGAGTTGTGTGAATGTGCCCCCCTGTAAAAAGGGGTTGTGCAAGCGAATGTGTGAGTTTCATCTTCATATGAGCTAGAAGTCAGACTTCTGCCCTCGGGTGCTCATGGGTCTTTACCCTCAGAAGCTACTGCCCCCTTTCCGTGGTAACGCGGACACGACACCATTATCATTACCTCTATATATTTTTGTTTATTATATTTCGTTTAAGTGATTATAAATCTAACATTTTAAAACTGAAACTTTATATCTATGTTGTGTTTTTGAGTTACCGCGTTCACATACAAAAGAACTTATTCAATTAATGAATTTTCTGCAGGTCTAAAGTGTAAAGATTTATTGAATTATCGAGCTCGAATTATTTGATTATTACTTACTATAGATTTACTTCATAAAATTCAAACTTATTTATTGTATTCTTCTTATCTGAAACTGCAAATCTAAATTCTATTGCAGTCGCAACAGTTAATTACATTCTTTCATTTATTCTGAGAAGATATATTTTAATTACAGCCGCCTCTAATGTTGTAAAGCCTACTACATATATTCAGTATTGTTTGATGCATCTTTAATCAATATTCTGAATCAAGAAAGAGAATATAATATTGATGACAATGATTGTGAAAACTTCTGACATTTAAAATTCAGAGGTATCAGATGTCCAACATCAAGTCTCATTAAGTCTCTTATAAGAAAATCAATTTCTAAATAATTAGATGCACCTTAATGAGGGTTTTGCTAATTATGCTTAAGAGAAGGTAATTAGACGCTTTTGGGTTTTTTCGGCTTTAGGTTATTAAGCATAATTATATTTCAAAGCATATTTAAGTGACTAACTACATTTGTAGTAAATTTCTCGGGAAGCTGGGCAACTCAAGTATAATGAACAACTGAAGAGGAAATTAATTTGTAGAATAAATTTTAAATTATTTCTAGTGTTTTCCCCCCTATTTAGCAAATTTAATAATGATCGAGTTAGATAGATGCTGCTTGGATGTGATGGTAAATGGGGTGATGTAATGGTACATGAAATACTTGAAATCTCAAATGGAAGTCTGTAATACAATTTAATGATGTAGCCAAAATTTTCCAAGAAATGTGACGCTGAAGAAATTGGTGATTTTTTTTTTCATGAAAACAGGTTTTTTTAATGGCCTTGATAAATTCTACTATTTGAATTTTTTTTGAAAATAGTTAATATGTTACAAAATATAGAATTATATATGCACTATCAAACTAATGCTAATCAACACTGGCGGCCAGCGTGTTCACCACTTGTTCTATTCATTGTACGCATGAACTGCTGTAACGGAATCAAGTCAGGTCTCATATCGATTCGCGATGGATTCCAACTTTATAATGGTGTTGCTTATTTCACTTTTTATATCATGTTAGCTAAATGAAAACGTACTAATAAAAAGAACTAAAAATTTCAGCAACTGTATTCCTTCAATTTCCAGAAATATTTTTTAATATAATTAATGTCTTTAACGAGTTTATTCTTTTGTTTCCAAAAAATGATCAAATAACCAATATTTCTCGCATTATGTTTTCACCAAAAAACATAAAAACATAAGCAAATTCTTCTTGCGATAGTTTTAAACAAATGGTGAAAGCATATAATTGAATATCTGTACTAGCAATAAAGAAGATTTGAATTTTTTTTGCAGGAGTAAAAATAGTTTTTTTTTTTTTTTCAAATTTTGTATTAAGAATTTAAAGAAAAATATTGAAAGTAGGGAAAATTTGAGAAGCATCTAAATTGTTATAATTGGAAAAATAATATTTTGATTTTTAAGGCACAGTAAAAATGAGTTTTGTGTAATAGCATCTTCGAATATTAAAATCATCAAAATTATATTTAATATTTAATTAACAGATATTTCGAACAATCGGTGAGACCTATATATTACATCGAATTAAATGTGTTCCAAATTTAATAAATCTTGATCAAATAGTTTCCCCTATCTATTCCGCTGACATGTATACATTATAATTAGAAATTATAAGAAATGTACTGGCACTTACGATACTCGGACTAGTTGACTAACCAACTTTAACAGCGTTATAAATTTTTGATGAAAAGGAAAACGTCTTCTTCTTTCTTCAGAATAACCGTAAAATATTTAGGTAACATTTAAATTAGTTGTATAATTTTAGTCCAATATATGGTAATGTAATCTCATCCTAAACATATTTCAGGGGCAAATGATTATAATCCGTATTCTATGTGGAGGGTGAGGGACAGAAAAAAACTCTAGCAGTTAATCCAAGATCAATAAGAAATAAGTTACTATAGTCCACAAAAGCTAAAAATGACAGTATGTTTGCCCAATGGTGCACTTCTCTTTGAAAAATTTAAAAAGAAATAGTACGCTATAAGTCTACTATGAGTTATAAAAATTATAACACATTATTATATTTAATTAATAATAATATTGTTAATACAGTATTGGTAACAGCCACGAAATATTTTTTGGTGACACATACATTCATTATCTTTTAAATTCTAAGTAAATTAATCCATGAACAAATTATTCATTTCTGAAAATATAAAAATAAATTATTATTATTGTGAATATAAGTACATCAAAAAATGTATGTAGATAAAATACAAAAAGATTTCAAAACTCGATCAAATCCGGAAATCAGTTATAATTGTTCTTGTTTACAAAGTGATAAGTCAAAAAAGTTAAATATATCAAATTAAATAAATATGTTCAAAAATAAAAAATAAAAATCTTCAAATATTTAATAAATGAATTCAGTTCGAACATTTTTTACGAAGTGAAATTTTTTCCTCTAAATTAATTTATTTTCTTACAAATAATATTAAATTGATTTTTCATATCTTCAAGAAAATATGAAAAGAACTTTGAAATATTCTTTTGAGGTGAAAAACTTTTGAAATGTAAAACACTTAAAAATGGAACTTGAAAATATGCTTTTTGAAATGGGAGAACTTTGAAAATGTGCTTTCAGTAACCGAAATGAAATTGATTTACTTGACACCACAATCATATGATAAATGAAATTTCACATGTATTTTACCAACCAAACTGCACTTTGTCTTATGTTAAATTATGGCATCATATAACTCTCTCTGCTTATTCATAATAAAATTAGCATAATTATTTCATATAATTAGCATAATTAAATTATCCCAAAACGTTTTATATATATATATATTACATCAGCATAAATTGTCTCCATAAACTATACATTTGACATGATACATTCCCCAACAAAAAGAGAACAAATTGTCTGTTATACTTTGAAAAAAATTGCAATTATTTTGCTGTTTCATTTATAATTAGTCTAGCTCATTTTTTTTTTTTTACTTAGAATATTTTTAGTGGCAAAGTTTTTTTAAAATTAATTTCAAAGATGCGTTATTCAAGAACTCCATGTTTCAAATTAATTACACTCGCTTTGTAAACACACGATTTAAAAATACAGGTAATATTATCAATCTGCTTAAAAGAAAATAAATGCTTTTCAGTTACTTTCAGATTAACTAAATATATTGCTTAAAGTGAAGATAATACTTTTTTTTTCAATCGTGTAACTCGCTTGAGGAATATTGCATTACTTAAGGTTGTCATTGCAAGCAAAACATTGGATTGAATAATTTTTTAAAAAGTAATTAGACATTTTTTTTTCTTTGCAAACAATTTATTTTATAAGCTGAAGGATTTAAACATGCTTCGTTAAGACTTAGATTTTTGAAATAGAAATTTTTTTGCAACGAAGATGAAAGATTTTTTCCTCTTAAAGTAACAAATTGTTGCTGACAATGTTCTCTGACAATGCATGCTTGAATTAATTTTATTTAAGAGACTAAGATAGGAAAGACCTCTGGTGTGTGAAGAATGTAGAAAAAAGAGCTGTTAAAACTACATGTGCACTTTAAATATAGTTTTTTTTATATAGAGAAAACTCTTTAATTTTAAGATGAAAGCTTTGTAAACAGATTTAAACTTCATCAACCGAAGCCTCCCCCGTCCCTCTCTAGAATATCAGATGTCGACGAAGATACAGTAGAAATATTTTTTTTAATCCAATTTCTTTGGAAGACTCATTTCATCATTTTCTTCTTCAATATTCTTTCTTTGTAATCTGTGTGGGATTAAGACAGGCAAAATTCAGAAGGTTATGAAATCATAGTTTAATTAAAAATTTTATATTGCTACATCGTTTATTAGAAATTAGTTTTATGGGTTTAAAAAAACTTTTTTTTAAAACATTGCTGTTCAAAATTTCCTTTATTTTTATAGTGGATTTAAAATTTTGTATAAGCCGTGGGGAAATTTCTGACAATTTCTTTTATATTCATTATTGGGGATATAAATTCTTAACATATCAAAATATATTTTGATATTATTTATTTGAATATTTAATGCATTCCTTTCATTGAGAAAATGATAAATTTTTTCATAGATTAAACGCATGTCAATCGGAAATGACATAATTTTTTGAATATAAATTGAGATACTCTCGTTTTAATAATAGAACATTTCCTTAATCCAAAGGCAAGAATTGTCTTCATTGACCTAAATTTAAATGTAGATATAAAAATATTTTTTTAATCTTTATATCTATATTTAAAGATATAAAAATACGTAATTTCTCTAGAATATATTTACCTGTCCAATTCACGGAAGCACTCATTCAGAGCAATAAAAGTAAATTTTAAAATAAAAAATAAAAACTGTAGGAAACACAATATAACATTGTATGCTAGAAATATAGTGATGGAATAATATAAGACAAATACATTTTCTGTATTTGTAAATAAAAAATATTGTAATATTTTATGCCTGCTATAAATTGAAATTTGAATAACTGAATTCATATAAGTATGTCTAAATCAATCAAATTTCAAATATTTTTCTTTTATGTTATATAATTAATAACAAATATAATAATAACAAATATATATAATAATAATAATAATAATAATATAATAATAATAATAATATATAATAATAATAACAATATATAACATATAACAATATATATAATAAATATATAATAATAACAAATATTTTATGCCTTCTATAAATTGAAATTTGAATAATTGAATTCATATAAGTATGTCTAATTCAATCAAATTTCAAATATTTTGAAGAAAAATTGATATGAAGAACAAGAGCCATAATTTAGATAATCAGTGAATAAAGCGATAATCTATAAATAAGGTAGCATTTTTTTAAATAAATGAAATAATACAATTTAATGTCATTACTATAAAAATATACTATTGAATAATAACTCACAATATTGCTGACTTTCTATTAGCAAATTTCTATTGCTATCAAAATTTGTGTGGAATATATATATATATATTTATCATTATAAGTTTTTCAGTTTTCACATATTCAATTTTAGAAAAGGTTATCAAATTCTACTAATAAAATGCATAATTGCCATAATTTTTTTAAAAAGTGCTAATGATCTAATACGTTATTCTTTGGGAAAATAAGCACGCATAAGCCTTATAAACAGTTCTAAACCGCCATCCTCTGATATAGTAATCATAAGCTATACCTTATAAATATGCCATAAGACTTATAAACAGGTACAGATGTGATCAATGAAAACGTGTTAAGATCGGTTTTGCAATATTTAACACACGAAGCTGACGCAAATTATTAAAGGCCGACGAAATATAAATATGTAGATGAAATCATCCAAATTTATTACAAACGTATAAAAATCATAAAATCAAAACTTATAAAAATAGAACTTATAATTTCAATTAAACTATTTTATTTGCTCCGTTTACGAATATAATGTCACTTTCATAAAAATGCAACCGCGAATTTTTATCGGCTATTACTGTTTCTTCCAATTTTTATCCTTGCATTAAAAATGTTACTTAAAAAGATTTAAATCATGATGTTAAATAATTCTTAAATTATTATAGTAATCTACAGTTAACATAAATACTGAAGGAATTATATTTTGTTCTTTAAGGATATAAAAGTATTTTACTAATTTCACGAATTATAATCTTGCAACAGATAATGATTCATGAATATGAGATATAATTATGAATAATTAATTTTATAATATGAAAAATAATGATTACTGTGTACAGATTGTATGAACTAAAAAGCAAAGTTAACAAAAACAATAAACTGATTGCTGTTTTAAAAATCAGTTGTATGAACTCACCCTTCTAAAACAAATATTTTGCTTTGATAATTTACGTAGTTCAATTAAAGTATATTTGGAGGTAAAAATTTAAGAAAGACTTCAGCTTTCAGCAACTGTTCAGCTTTTTGGAGATTTATGATACAATGAAAAAGGACTATAACAAATACAATGGTACGAAATTAAAACAAGTATAATGTAGCGGTTTATGACTGAATGATACAGTGAAAGAAATTCATAAACAAATTATACAAATTGCAATATTGATTAAATGTATTGGAATATTGATTGAAAGCAATCGAAAAACTGATACATATTCAGGAGACAGCAGTCATTCATTTGTAGTAATGGGTGTGGCTTTTGGTAATTGGCTGTCCTACTGAATGAGGGCGTTCAGCGATTTTTCTATTTTAAACATGACTAGCATGTCGGATGAACAAAGTCGTGTCTGCGGTTATGAGCAAGAAGTCTTTAATATCTAAAAGAGCCCCTTCCAGACAGAAATTCCTGTGCCTGGTTGATGAAAGGGACAAAGGACCGCCTTTTTCATGTCCAGCCTCGTTAGCCAATGACACCCGTTGACAAGAAAATGATTTCATCGCCTGTCTGAAGCTGATGGCGGCAGAATGCTGTTTTGCAGAAAAGAATGCGACAAAAACGAGGATTAGAAATAAAACAAAGTCTGTCCTGACTCTGATGCGGAACTTATTTTTAACAAAGTGATGTAAGAAATCAAACTGGACTACTCTTATATTTTTTTTAATTTAATTTTTGTGTAATTTCCGTTAAACTTATGTTATTGCAAAAATATTTATTGTAAATGTGCTCACAAAATAAATAATATTCTAAATGTTCAAACATCATTTTAAATTTAAAGATTCTAATTGATTAAAAGTCATAGATTACTAAAAGAAATTAAAAAGCAATTGAACGCTTTTTAACAAGGTATCACGAAAAGAGGAAATAAATTTTCGTTTTCGAGATAACAATTGAACAAACAATATTGAAAATGCAGTAATATTACTCCTTGTCTGTACTTTTTGTTTCTTGCTGAAAAAGAATATAACAAGAAAAAAAAATGCTAATAAAACAGAATTAAAATTTTGTTGGATGATAAATTTGTATTTTTCAAAGTGATATAAAGAAACAAACCTGCTTTTTATTACAATATTTTTTCAATTAGAGCACAATTTTTTAAAATTTATAGCATGGAAAATTTTTTCATTATGACATTGTAAGAGGAAATTAACTCTTAATATAGAATTTTTTAAGATTGTCATACAGATTATTATATTTATAATGACCCAAAAATATTTAATCCTGAAAGATGGAAATATGATTTCATTGCGCTCATAACATTTCTAGATGTAGGATACCGCCTTGGGAAAGAAAGTTTGAATAAACATAGATATTGTATTGAAGCAAAACATGGTTGCCAAGTTTATAGTAATTTCAATTCATGATCGAAAGACATTTTATTTTGATGTTATTTATCAACAAATATGCACATATTTTCATATAAAAAGGAATTTATAGAGATGGATCTGGATAAATTAATGTAACAAAAAGAAGAAATTGTATCTTTACAAAGTTTAGAGTTCTGTTAAGATTAAGAGTATTGTTTAATATAAAAGGATGCAAACAGACTAAAACATCTTTTCTTCTTTTGTAAATGGGCTTTGTGCTTTTCTGACAAAAAAAAAGATTTCAAAAATAGGCAAATAATGTTTGATAAAAAAAAATTAAAAATGGATAAGATTTCCATGTAAGATAAAATTTCAAATTTAAAAGATATCATACTTTTCTTGATCACTGTCGAATTAATTTTATCTAGAATTTTAACAGCATAATGCATCGCAAAATGGAGATATTAGAATGAACATAAATATAAAATTAAAAAAAACTGATGAAACATGGTGTAAAGAAATATTATTTAATTATTTTTGAAATACGATTTCGAATAGAAACAGTTTTGTTAATAAGTGCAGAAGGGATATAATAAAGTAATTAAACAAAGCATACATTTTATAAGTGCGAAGCATACATTTTAAAACGCGTTATTTAGAATGATTGTAAGATAACTATGTCGAATAAATTTTATTAGCTGATATTTAGACTTTTTATACATTCATTAAAAAAGACTTCTTAATGAATGAAAATACTCTGTATTAATGTCGGTGAAGTTAAGTGTGTAGTTGAAAACAAGGCCTAACTAATATATTTTCAGTGGAAAGATGTAGGGAAAAAATGGAATGATCTTCTAAGAGACTGCCTATAAACTTTAACAAAATTAATAAATGGTGTTTAATGAAATTTTCTAATGAACGATACCATAAAGCGAGTAGAGGGAACAGTGTTTGAAAGAAAAAAAACACTTCACGTTTAATGATATTTACTAAATACGGAATCGATCTAAGATATTCAAAACACCCATAGTTAAAAAGTAAGGGATATTATTAAGAATTTAATGATCATAAATGTCACGAGATAAATAAAAATCTTGAAAAATAAAAATGTTTGAAGATTATAGAAATCCTTGTATTAAAAAGAACTAAGATCCTTTAATACGATTACTGCTATTTCAAACGTTATGTGAAGAAATCTGCTTTATAAGTTGTTTTTTTTAAAAAGGAACTTAAAGAAAGCTTTTATATATTTGGTTTATAAATAGATAGTAATTAACATATTGCAATACTTCTAGGACTTTGAATTTTAGCCAACGTGCTTTGAAATTTCAGAGCGCCTGTAACATCATCCCTTTAAAAATATTTGAATTCCATTTTTTTTTTTCAAATAAAGTTTATATTTCGGTTTAGAACTAGAAAACATTGTGAATATAAATGGGTGCTAGTCTCTGAAATGTCATAGACGTAATAATATTCATTTAAGCATTATTATATTCCATTCATTAAAAAATAATACTACTTTTTATAAATTAATTAACATTTAGAAATATTTAATTTCAATTAAACTGACTAAAACATTATGCTTTATTTGAGACTGATAAAACTTTATATTTTATCTTTATAAAATTCTAAAGAATTTCAAATGGTAATTATCATCAATAAAATATTTCATTTTTTTTATTCCAACTTAATTCTTATTTTTAACAGAAATTTCTGTTTATAATTTTCAAAAAAGATTAAACATTTGATTGTATAAAACTATTGTATAAAAACGCACAAAAGAAAAATTCTATTTATCAGAAAAAAAGATTTTATTAATTTCTTTATTCAGAAATAATTCCTTTATTTTTTACAAATATGTAATGAGGGAATGTATTATTTGTGCTGAGTTTATGCCGAATGTTTTACCTTTACAGAATATTTCTAAAATTTTTAATCAATATTTTGAAAACTAATTAATTTCTTGAATAAATTGTATTTTTTATAATTGGAAAATAATCGTTTTCATGCCTTTCTAAATATTATGGTCAGGTAATTAAATGGAAAGCTTGAAAATAATTTAAAATAAAATAATTGCGATGAAATTTTATTGAAAGACCTTCTCGAAAACAGTCAAATAAATAAAATTGTAATTTCGACATTTGTAATAATAAAGAAATGCAAAAATTGCTTAATAAATGTGCTTTTTTCTAATACATTAAATTATTAATCATCATATTTTTTAACATAAAAATGCTAATATTTTTCTTTTATAAATTATTTAAAACACAAATTGCATCATGCAATGAATTGCAAATCAATGTTTTTAAAATCATTGAATAAATGTCCATTAATTTTTATGAATTAAACGATTTTTTTCAGAAAAAAATTGAAATAGTAAGAAATACTTTTATACAGTTTATCGAAAGAAAAACAATTTTTGTTATCAAGACTTTTTTAAAAAAAGAAATTACATCATTCAGGAGGATAATAAACACTCTGATTTTTAAAATTTATAAATTATATTTCAGTTATACGTGCAACTTATATCTTGACATTCAAACACCATTAACGAAAATAATTTGTTTTTGTGGATTTCAAGCAATTATGATATACTTTCCAGAATTTACTTTAAAAAGTGATATTATTATTATTTTATAAAACTAATACCTTTCATTGGAAAAAAAAAATGTCAGCCTTTTATTTAATATTTAAAATTCCCAATAAATTAAACAATTGGTTTTAAAAAAAGACAAAATTTAGAGATATATTTTGCCTTAATATTAATTATAATTTTATAATAAGGCAATTAAGTTCTCTTTGTAGAAACTCAGAACAAGTATATACAGTTTAGGAACTGCATTGAAATAGATTTAGGCAAAATAATTTTTCAGAAATCCTATAAACAAAGAAAGATTGGAAGAGATAGTTTGATGCAAGAAAATTTCCACTAGATTGCGGTTTCTTTTCTACGCTTTTAGGAATTATATAAAATGTAATTCCCTAATTTAATTCCTAAATTCATGGCAAATAATATTTCTGAAATAACATCACAACGCATAATAAAGTAAAGTGGGATTAAATCATTATGACTTCAAAGAAGTGAAAATGATAATACTTGCGATATGCTTACTGATAATACTTGTGACATACTTAATGTACTTGTGGCATGCCTTAAATCAACTCTTTAATGAAATGTGTATGCTATTCTACTTAAGAACTTATTCAGCTTTTTAATTGAAGTAAAATAAATGGAAATAAATCCATTTTAATGATTTATGAAACCTCAAAAATTCTTTTTGAAATAAATTAATGTAATGGCACATTCTTTATCAAAATAAAAAAAAGTATCTTGGACATAATATATATTTTAAGTGGATTTTGAGAACTTAACTTCAGATTCCATCTTGTATAAAAATCTGTAGATACTATCATATATTTGATTTATTACTTCTTCTTAGAAGTTGAAATTTTTATGTGCGGAAGATAATATTCATAGAGTTCAGTTCTTTCAAATGGATGTATTCTTACCCAATAGATTTTTGAGCCATTTTCTTCGACTTACAGCCAAAATGTCAGGAAGACAAATTCATGGAATTCCATTTACAGTCTCCAAAGGACACGAAGAAAAAAAATCGAACGTATATCTCAAAAGAATCATTTATCTCTGAACCGTACATTTGTGTGATAGTTTGGTAGGGAATTTGAGAAGAAAGGAACGTTTTTGTTTAGGTTCATTCTTTTTTTGTAATTTTTCTTTCCTTTGAAGCAGTCTGCGAATATTACACTTGGTTACCTTTGAAAGCACTGGATTTTTTTGTGTCTTCGTTTCAACAAGTCAGCACAACAATAATTTATGTAACTTTTTAAAAAGTGAGAGTTAGTAATTGTTAGATACTCTTCTTTCATGTTGCAGATATGACTTCAAAGAGGCTAGAATTTTTAGTATTCAAGTTTTTGTAAAGAATTTGAAAGTTTTCATTGTATTTTAGAGTCGATATTCATGAAATATAATTATAAAATTTTTCTTAAAATGTTATTAACTTTTTAAATATTTGAATTATGCTATTCTAACCATAGATTTTAAATATATTTAATATATTCTAATAAGATATATTTATAATATATTTATGATATTCTAATAAGATATATTTATAATATATTTATGATATTCTAATAAGATATATTTATAATATATTTATGATATTCTAAAGACGTATTTTCTTGAACTTGAATTTTGGATTTGCAAAACGCATTATATTCTTGATAAATTATTTATATGGTGCAGAAATTAAAAATACACAAAATAGCTTAGAAAAAATAAAAATAAATTCAATGACAGAAAAGAAAAAAAAACAGACAGAAAAGAATGTTGCGCTAAAAATTAAGTATCAGTTTTATTCTTTCAATGCACATCTACAAGTATATACAAAAGAAATATTTTAAATAATTTAAATTACATGTTTTAAACAGTGGGATGTGTGACAAATCTGCATAAATTATTTAATTTAAAAAAATAAAACCAAAATGTATTAATGCAAGAATCACATTCGCTGAAACATTACTTTTCATTATTTATAATTTTATTTATTGTCGTGTAGTGATATATAAATAATATTATCCAAACAATATATACAAATCCATAATAATGTTACATGCCTGGATTTTTAAAATAATAATAAACAGCATATTTTTCTATTTAATAATATATCAGCTAAATTGCATCCACGAAAACTATTTTAGTACTGACACTGCCTAATTTGTTGACATTACTTAACATATAAAAATATTCATTTCATTAAATAGAATGTCACTGCATCTAGAAAATTAAAAACTGTGGAAGGATAGTTGCCGATTTATAGATCTCTCAGTCTACGTGATCAGTGTTACAGAATAACAGAATTTTTAAACATATTGTATAAACAGAAGAATTAAGAATATGAAAGTCATTAAATTAATGAATTTTAAGCCAAAGAATAGCCGATTCTCCTTATATTTAACACGAAATTGCATTAATTTTCCTTAAATCATGAAAATATAATTAACTTGGTATTATTTTATAAGATGATAATATTATCCCAATTTGCATTCAATTCACATGTTTACGGGCAAAACAAGGTAGTTAATTATTATACAAATTAATAAAAATGATGTCACTTTGCATTAAAATGCCATTTGCATGCATTTACTGGAATTAAGTTGTTTACGAAAACTGAGAACGAGAAATATTCTTTGTTTACGTTCGCTAAATTCCTTGTGTTGTGTAATCCAGAAAATATTTTAATTTGATGCAACACGCTTGCACACCAAAAGTAAAATTAATTGATGCCTATAATTAAAATATCTGAACATTATCAGAGCGCTTGATAATTCAGTTTTCTATCTATTTATTTCTCTTTTTTCGGAAAATGTGTAACTATATAGCCTTAATTTCTATATCTTCTTTATTTTCAATATTTAAATGTTTTTGCTTCCTACTGTAATACCATGTTCTTTTTTTTTTTTTTTTTTTTTTTTTGTCTTACGAAGTAGGCTCAGAATGCTAAAACTGACAATTTTTGCCTAAATATAAAATTTACTATTTGAAAAATATATCGACAGAAAATCTTTTATTAATTCACTTTAGTTTATTTTGTTTTACAAATTCTATTCGATTCTTTGATTATTTTCCCATTTATTTAGTTGTGCTTTATATATATCCTTTTTTACTATGTTACTCACTTTAACTGTATTTCCTTTAAGCTACAATCTAATGGCATCCAAATTTCAAAATACTCATCGGTCAGAAATTAGAGTAAATTTTAATTGCAAGTGAATAAATGTTTTGGAATCTCAAAAATTTACTTCTTGTATTTTCTGTCGTCATTTTTGCATGGTATGTGATTCATGTGAATAAATGTTTTTTTTTCTTTTGGAAGAATAAATATCTCAAATAAAATTTACATTTCTTTGAAATTATATATTATAATATTTCATCGTACAGTTCATGAGTATTTTTGAAACGCATATCAATAAATTTGCTTGATTTTCTTCCCTTTCAACGTAAAATTCTTATGAGTTTTGGCATTTTGTTACAATAAGAGTCATAAATACACAATTTTAAAACAATGCCTTTGTTTTCCGCTGATAATAACCATTCTCCACTGCACTAGGTTAGTTAGTCAGTTGATGATGATCCACAAATAACTTCTACCGTCAAATATAATGTCAAATAATGGCAATCACTGTAAATAATGGATTGCTCTTAAGATCCCGGAAAGGAAATCACTATTTTAATAATAGATGCTAGCTTCAGATGAATGTTGTCAACTTCCATTTTTAAAACCATTTCAACCTTAATGGCCTGCTGTTATGACAGTAATTTAAGGTCTTTGAACAGAATCGATAACAGTTTCATCCACCAAAATGGCAGCACTTATTTTCGAGTTTTTGAGTACGTTCAAAATTGTTGAGAGAGCATTTACTCAGTTTTATGTTCGTGTTAGAAAAAAAAACCATAACAAAAGATATTATTTAGCTTTATATAGCCATGTTTTAATATTTGTGGTTATAGTTTAAAATAAGTGCTAATTTAAAGGCAAAAGTTTCAAAAAACGAAATTTCTTAACGACAAATTTATTCAGAAATACAAATTATTATGTATAAGTATTATATTTCTAAGGTTAAGGAACATCAGAATATTTAAAATATATTTTTTTTGCACATAAACCTTTACTAATTATCGAATAATTCAATTCAAAAATTCAATATTTCTAAGGAATTCATAACTATATTGATATTGAAAAAAGTTGGCTCCTAATTTTTCGTTTTCGGAGGAAGAAAATTTTTGGTTTAGGATTATTTGATGCATATAACAAAATGTACTTATAAATAATATTTTGATTTTATGGAAAAATGCCCAAAATGCCAAATATCATGACACATTTTTCTTTCATCTCGGGTTAGCTTGATTTAAATGTGAAATTCGAATTTATTTCTGGTCTCTTGAATTGAATAATTGAATTGAATTGAAATATCTTTTATATGTATTGCGTTTGACTTGATTACACCGTTTCGTTTTAGCTGATTATATTAATTGTATTTTAATTTGATAGAAATCAAAACTAAAAACTGTTTTGTTCCTTAATACTTTTACATTCTGTTTGCTTTTTCTGCTTAAATCAGTCGATTGAAAATGCAATAAAAATATTTAATCTTTCTGCTTAAATCAGTCGATTGAAAATGCAATAAAAATATTTTATCTTTCAAAAATCTTTAAAGTAAAAATTTGATATTTTAAAGTGTTATTGCGGAATTGTTGTAATTGAAAATCTGATAAATTTATTCAAATAATTTACAGCTTATTAAAATCATAATTTTTGCTCTTATTTTTTTATTTCTTATCATTTTAATTTAAAAAATATCTTGCAGTTTGAGTGTCTGTTTTTTTATAAAATATTAAGCAGAAAAATAAACACTCACTTTTCATTTCATTTTAAAATTTTTTTCGCTCATAATTAGGTCAAGAATTTCTGAACGAACATTTAATTTCAATCAAATAAAATAAAATAAAACATTTTTCTGAAATTTCAGGCTTCAGACAGGTTTAATTTCAATTTATTAATATTCACAAAAAACGTAGAATATCATATGACACATGAAAATAAATATAATTAAGCAATCAATATAACATTATACATTTATAACTAAAACAACTCATTACTTGTTATTTTTATTAATATTTTTTTATTTCAAAATGTTCCCACAATGTACATCGATAATTGTAGAGATTCTTATTATATATCTCTATATTTTTTACAAGCAAAACTATCCTTCCAATTCAACTGACCTCTTGGTCAGATCCTACTCCTAAACAATATGGTTCTGAAGAGTTTTCCAACGAACGAAACCTAACAACTGTGATTTTCATTCACGTCACGGTTCTGAGAGACCCCTGTCTCACCGATCTGAGCTTCTAAGAGAATAGTGATGAAGCGATGCATCACCATTACTAAGGACCAGAAGTCCAGAAAAGCTGATGACGGGGGCAAGAAATATGGGGCCACTAAATCATGCCCCTTTGCCCAGCACAAGGAGAAGATAAAGTTGCTGCAGTTAGAAATGGAGTCAGTTAGCTTCACGAAAGAAAGAAAAGAAGCTGGGTATTTTGAAGATGACAAATTCTTCAGAAATCTGTTATTGGAGGAACATATGCTTTAGTTTGCTTAGATTTATTAGGGTAGGCATTAAAAGAAAGAAATATCTTTTCTGTCACCTTTTTTTGAAAAAAAAATATTTGAAATGTATTTTGAACTATGTATTGTAATAAAATAAATGCAAAGCTTCGTTTTATTAATATTTAATAATGTATAAAAATATTATTCCTACTGTATATTGTAATTATGAAATCTAATGTCTTTATGTCTTATTTAATTTTTTTTATTTTTAAATTTTAACCACATTTATAGTCGTTTAGTATATGTTAAATTCACGAACGAAATGGACATAACAGTTACCTAATCCCTTTGTCTTGTTAATTTAAATCCAATTCTATCGTAAATTTTTTACATAAGAAAAGTTAAGGAAATTGTCTTAAGATTTTTTTTTTAATTATTTAAGTATGTAGCAATTTTTATAACATCTTATCACAATTGACAACCTTTTGTTTACTAATCTTCAATTTGTATTTTCTGTATACAAGGTAAATGTTTCTAATGCTCAATAACAACTAATTTTTCTAGCTTTCACGATCGTAAGATATTTTTATTACCTTGATGCATAAAGCGCATTCTTTCTGTATATGAATTTACAAAATTACAACTACAATTTCAAATGTTTTTTTCTGTGAACAAAGTAAATATTTCTAATGCTCAGAAAAAACTAGTTTTTCTAGCTTTCAAAATCGTAAGATTTATTTTATTATCTTGGAGCATAAAGAGCATTCTTTCTGTATATGAATTTATAAAATCATGAGGCAGATTTTAGAATCCTCTTGAATTATCACAGTTCAGGCTCAAACTCATATACGAGCGACGAAATCGTATATTTTTAAATTTCTGCTGAAAATAACAATAGTCTTCCTGGAATTTCATTTTGAAATCTAGTGGGTCTAGATGAAAATTCGTCGCATATTATCTTTAATGGAGACAAACGCACATGCAATATTTTTATATATATTTTCCAATACAGTACTTCTGCATTGACGGCTCATGCATCGCACCAACAAGCTCATCCACTTCAGTCAACTCTCTCCTCTTGTTAACATTCGATCCCCAAACAATACTGTCTGTGGAGTCACTTGCGACGAAGCGAAGCAGTCTCGTCCTAACGACTATGATTTCCATTCATGTCACGGCTCTCCAAGACCCTGTCTAGTTGCTCTCCACCCCTAAGAGAATGGTGATGAAGTGATGCATCACCATTACTAAAGGACCACGAGTCCAGAAAAGCTGATGACGGGGGCACGAAAAACGGAGTCACTAAATCATGCCCATCGTCCAATACGAGCTTAGGGATGTACTATATAACAGTTACGGTTAGGATTGGAATCAATTCTTCACAAAGAAGGAGAGGAAGATGGAGATTTTGAGGATACTCAGTTGCTACGTATATTATTCAAGAACTCAATATTTAACTTTGTTTTAAGATTTCCGGGCCTCTATAAGAAAAATGGATATGACTCTCACTGATGTTATTATGACTGAGATTTTAAATGTATAGTGGGTTTTACAGTTAAATGAGGTTTTACAGAGAAGTGAAAAGAAATTTCATTTTAGAATTCAGTGAATTTCGATAAATCACTTAAAGTGATACACTGTAAAGACCAGTAAAAGTGACGCACTAAGAATTGTATCATTTTTACATTCAATTATATGTATTCAAACAGTTGGTTCTGAATGTTTTTGAATTTAAAAAAGATTAATAATTATTAAATTTTTTTAAGCTCATACTTGAATGTATTTTGAATGCTGCTTGGTTTACATATGTATAAAAATCAATATAAAATTACTCTTTGGAAACAGAATTCCAAAAGAATCTTTTGAACTCTGTTTTTGAATGTTAACATTATCAATTTGTTGTGATACTAATAGAAAAAATAAAACATCTCTGTCATGAAATGAATTGACTGAAAAAAATACGAAATGAACTGTTTTTGAAAATATATATCATAACAAGAATGACTAATTTACATATTCCACTTGCGATTGCATAATCTATTTAATATTAAAATCAGTTTTTACTGATCAATCATTTATTAAAAATTATTTTAGGACACAATATTTACATTCTATTTTATATATTACTAACTGTTTTTAAATCTTTTATTTAACATAATAAAATCTTCTTACAAACAAGCAAGCACTCAATTTACTAATGCCTAGGCATATGGTGTATAGAATCGCTGCATAATTATTACTAATTTGGAGAAAATTATTCCATGAAATTTATAACCACAATATAAATACGCATCCATATTCCTAAAATTTATTTTTAGTATTTTATATATAAAGTGAGAGAGAAAGAGAGTGCCCTTAGAAAGTGAAGCAAATGTTTATTCAATTAAATACTTTAAGAATACACTAAAAATTTTAATTGCAGTTACAAAACTTTATTACACTGCTAAAAATTATTGGAAACTGCATGAAAATTATTTGGCGTCTGTGTATATTTATGAAAAAAGTTAAAAACATTAAATTTTTTTGTATCCCCTATACTGTAACAATATTAATTAGCAAAATATTTCATTTATATTCATATAAGCATGCAGATTCTATCTTTTTTATCTACAAACTTGTAAATATATTTTCTTCTATTTTTTATATCACAAATGTAGATGGAAACATGTATTTAAGAATTTCAAAGTTATGTATTAATGAGATACTCTCATATACAAAGTTTCTCATAGTATATCATTCAATTATCATGAACTGGAATAAATATGCTTATCACGCATACGGGTATTCACTTCGATTGATCAATAGTTGCAGTTTCGAATTTAATAAGAATGGAAGAGATAGTAAAAAAAAAATCTTTACTTATCATTTCTCCAAGGAGTATTGCATTTCATACAAGAAAATAAAATTCTTGCTAAGATTTCTGTGCTTGATATTTAACTTTCCTATGAAGTTATCCAGTAACGAGGGAGGTTTCGAAATGTTATTGACATAAGTGTATATAATTATAATGCAGCTGCATATATATAGGCACATGCGCCTACAGTAAGAGTCAAAAGAAAATAAGGATAAATGCACATTCGTATTGAATGAAGCATATCCTTAACTTCTAGGCTCCTTATTTTTTCATACAAATTTTTATTTGGTAATGCAATATTTTCTGTTACAATATTTTTCTTTGCATCATGAAGGAATTGAAAGAGTTCCTCAAATATTAAAGCGTACACAATGGAATTTTGTCTTGTATCTCTAAACGTATGTTTCAAGTAATTTGTTTAATTAAAAAAATATATTTTACCATTATTGTGGCCGAAATCTATAATTCATTATCCATACCTGATTTTTTATTGTCTGTGAAAGCTTTATAAAACTATAAAGGATTTCTTAGATCCGTCAGAAATCAAGAATACTTTTAAATCAGGCTGGATTCTTTCGATTTATAACAAATTTACTCATTTATAATTATACAATTCAAAATGTTAGCACATTTTAGAAATTTCAGATATGCAAAGCATTCGAACATTTTTCGAAATCAAATAACATTGAAAAGACGAACCTTACAGCAACAACATAAAATTTATATTTTGAATAACTAAACAATTAAACTACATAATTTTGAATGAAAATTATAAATGTCGGAAGACGTTAATGCATTTCAAATAGCAGAATGAGTAAAATAATAATAATAAAAAACATTATCGCTATTTTTCGAATTACCATCTAAAAATGTCTTGGCAGATTATCTTTCTAATTATCCTTTATTATCATCAATAAATGACTTGTAAACCAAGCATTCCAAAAAAAAAAAAAAACCTTCAGAATAATTACTTTAAGTTTTACGACACTTTCAGCAAATGTCCGACAATCTAGAACACGTCCGTCAGATATCTGTCTTCTCAAAAGAAATAACAGCACACAACCGCCACCCCCCTGACCACATTCGAAATAATCATTACATCAATCCCGTTTTTCCGAAGAGAGGATGCTCGAATGAAGAAGAGCAAAAACAGAAAATTTCGAACGAACGCTGTGAAACAGAACGCATCAAGATCGATCTTTTGGAGGAAGTTGATGGCCACTGTCCACTTTATTGATGGTCGATTGGATAAATTATAGGGTCGAGGGCAAGTGAAAGAGGTCCTGGGCAAAAACGCTCGCGGATTGGTTGGTGGCCATCGACCTTACAAGAGGCAGATGTAAAGCAAATTGAATTTAGGAGGTGTATTTCATGTCATGGTCTAAGACACTGTGAAATATTGTAGTCGAAAAGTCACTTTTTTGAGCATTTATTTACTCTGGAGTTGAGTTTCAAATACGTGGAGTGGTGACGGTCTCTTAAAGTAAAACGGTTAATGATTAATATAAATATTTGTCTAAAATATATTAATTTTGTCAATATATCAAGAAATCCTTAATATTATTAGACATTAAGAAATTTTAGAAAACTTTTAAATTTTTCAAAAATAGTACAATTTTTTTATCAAAAATCTGGAGAAATCTGTAAGAATTGTAAAACAATGAATCGTAAAGTTGTGGGCTGATAGATATAATTTAAATCGATTAGAAGAATAGGTTTTTATCATACTTATAACATATATTTAAATTTTAAGTAATCTATACTTATAATAAAGCTCAATGTGTGTGTGTGTGTGTGTGTGTGTGTGTTGGCGCTCTACAGACCAGACCGTTTGACATACAGCTACCAAATTTGGTACATGTATACCTTGGAGGTTGGGAATGTGCACCTGGGGTTCCCTTTTTCGAATTTGTAATTAGAATTTTAATTATTAATTAAAAACTAACTTTCCCGCCAAAAAAATCTTCCATTTTCCCCACCGCCAACTTTTTCGCCAAAAAATTCTTCCATTTTCCCCACCGCCAAACGAGAAAAGCTTCAGTTTTTTTTTTCTCCCAACAGTAATGAGGCTAGGGTTAAAATTTTTCGGCAGATTATTTCAATTGGTTCTGTTTATTTTCTTAATGTTTGATGCATTTAAAATTAAACATTGTTAATGAATCGATCTTTCAGATTCATTCTGAAGTACTTTTGAATTAAAATAAAACAGAATAAAGGAAATGAAAAATTTCTAATCCGCATAGCGTTACCCCAACTGGCGTAGAAAAAATCACGTATTTGCGTTACGTAACCGGCGAAGAAAATTCGCGCATGCGCATTCTGTTCTGATTGTTGCCATGACAACGTTATCAATGGATGATTTAAATTATTTTTGGGTTAGTTGCATGCTTTTGTAAGTAAATTGTATTTATGTTAGTTATATATTTTTTGCATATGCTTATAGTTTTAAGTACATCGTTTTTTAAGTAGTTTTTTTAAAACCTGTTTTCAACCGTTTATTTTAAACGATTCGTTTTATTTTCTTAGTGTTTGATGCATTTAAATTTAAACATTGTTAATGAATCGATCTGCTCATAATGAATCTAAGAAAATTTTGTTGACCAACTCTTGAGATATTACATAAATTAAAAAAGATATTCTTTAGTGCCCATAAAGTTTAAACGCTGAGTGACTCTATTTTCAGTAATCAGATTATAAAAAAATGCTTTGTTTCAGTAAAAAATATTATTATACTAATTGAAGATTAATTCTTTCCACTTTAATTTAAAGCATAAATTCTACGGGTGCTAACAGAAAATGAGAGAGATACATATTACGTTATGACTGAAGGCCTTTATAATATTATGAATGAATTATATGATAATCAAAATTTGAAGTTTTAAAATATTTTGATGAAGAAGCTATTAAAGTAGAAATTGCATAAAGTATTTAATTATTAAAATTTTAAAGAACATTAAGATTGGCGAACCGGCTGGTCGCCAAAGGCGGCTAGTATTTAATAATTTCCTTCTCATGATACTTTTTTTAACTTGGTGTTTTATTCTTTATACATGGTTGGTATCCTTTTTTAGTGAATAATATTTTTACAATTATGTTTTAAACTACAGAAGTTTGATTAAAAAATGCTTTTCTAACTTTTAGTAAGTTAATAAGAAGATACTTCATCTTTTAGCTTAATTATTATTAAAATATTTTACTTTTTAGCCCTTAGTGTTAAAAAATTAATTATTATAAATATTATAGAGTACTATAGTCATTTATTATAATTATTTTGTCTCTTATAATAAAATTTCGTTCAAAATATTATAACTCTCTTTCATCAAAAAGTCATTGAAAAATTTAATGCCGAATTAAATCACTGTAAGCACAAGGAATACGAAAATAAATTAAATATTTAAAAGTGCGAGAAATATTTTTTCTCGTTTTTTAAATATGGAGAAATATAATTTATATATATTCATTTAGTAATACTAAGCCAAATAAAAATGTTAAAGAATATTTTTTCGCAGTTAATTTTTTTCTCATACATAAATGATATGTGTGGAGATTAAATAAGTGATTAGTTATGAATGAATTTTCTCTAAAGATGTTACATAATTTTTACATTTTCTTTTGAATGAAGTTGTTATGAATATATTTATTCTTCACCATTTCAAAACAATATATATTTGAAATTTAATTCTAATGTTATTCTTATTTTTATATTCAGTTCATAATATGAAATATATTATGAATATTTAACAGGTAAGTATCATTTGATATCAAAATTCTGAGATTTTAATATAATAATTTCTGATCAGTAATTTTTAAGACACCTTTTAGTAGCCACAAACCTGAAAACCGCATAAACTTATAAATGGAATTTGAAGATTAACAACATTTTAGACGTAGACTTCTGACGTTTATAATAAAATTCAGCACATCAATTGTTGAAAATTTCCATCAAATTAGAGGGAACAATTCATTGGAACAAATCATCAATATTTTAGAACGAAATTATATTAGTTATTACCAGAAAGAGACTATTAACGTTAAAGTATTCGATTAATCTTTCGGAATATAACTGTATGAAATTGTTATGAAGCGATTTATTAACATTTGCTCTATTTCAGAAGAAACGACAAAATATAAATAATAAAATTTCAAGAAAAACATTTACAATTTATATGAAGCGTAAAGTTTTTGAATAATAAGTCACTGGTGAATATAAACAAATCATGCCAAAGATTAAATATATATTCGTCAAGGAAAAAAAAAGGAAGAAAGAGAGAAAAAAAAAACGGTAATGGCTAACAAGATGATAGAATTTTATTCAAAAGGCTGACAAAAAAGTTTAAAGACAATTTTAGTTTTAAAACACATATTTTAGAAAAGAAGAATAGTTAAAAAAACGAGTTTTGAAATCATTAAAATCTGTGTTTAATTGCCACAATAAAATTGGAATTAACTTAAAATTTACAAGGCACCAAACTAAATTGCATTATGATTGTTTGTGTAATAAGTATTAACAATATCCTTGAATAGAAGTTTCAATTTACCTAAGACACTTCATAAAAAAAGATGGTTGAAGAATAAAAGTAAGAATTTAATCTGAAAAGAAATTAAAATTCGGAAAATAATTAAACTTTATCTAAAGGAAACTCGCCTGTAATGCCAAAAATTCAATTTCGTCTTGTCTTAGCAAAGACTGATAGTTCATTAAAACGACGAAAAATGCCTCAGTGTAGTGGATAACAGGTAGCTTTATTTAGAAAGCATGTTAAATAATTTTATATGTGGTTATTATCAACACATTTTATAAAAATTCACACTTTTGATTTACAATATACTTTTAGAAAAATTTATAGGGAGAAAATTTATATAGAGAAACATTTATAAGGATAATATGTTCACAAATCGAATGAAATAATATTAAGCGATTTCAGATATGGGGGGGGAGAAGAAATATTTAAAATAAACTGAAATTTTTGATAATTTTAAAGGTGGATTAATTCATTCAAATTAAAACTAGAGAGGAAAAATTAACTTTTTTCCCCGAAATTTATGGTTAATTTCATGAACTGCTATTTTTTTAATTTAAGTATTCTCCTAGCATAAAAGCATTATCCTAGATATTTTTATGAATTAAAAATCAACACTTTTCGAATTTGAATTGTAATGATTCAATTTGATTTCCTCATCTTAGAAAATCCGTTACGTTCTCTTTCTCATTCTGTGAAAGATTTTTTTTTGATATTCGAGTGTGAATATATATATATATATATATATATATATATATATATATACACACAGGCTTTGAAAAGATTAAACATTACCCAGATTTCTAAGGATACTTACTATACAGGGCATCAAAAGTCAAATCGTCAAAGTACGATATTAATTTCCAATACAAAAAATATATAAATAAATAAAAATACGCTTACTGAAAAGAAAATGAGTTTATGTTCGATTCGGAATTCATTCAACATGATAATAATATGTTTACCGAAAACATTTCCATTTCTGTTACTTGGTTTGCCTATTTAAAGGAAACCAATAATGCACAAAGTGTCGTCAAAAACTTCACATCTTATACCTTCATACTTCTATTTCTGTGTGCCACTTATTTCATCTGATACATTAGAATAACTTCACACTAATTTAAAAGCTGCATCTTTATTTCTATTAAATAAAAATTTTGACTGTTGAATGATCAAATACTTCCCGAAAATTCTCGGCGGCATGGAATAATTTTTTTGAAGCTCCACAGATTTGATATACAACAACCCATAACAGAAAATAAATTTACAAAGGGGAAAAAGAAAATACAAACGAAAATACGAAATTTGCATTAATCCAAGACAATGTCCTAGCACCCTCTTTATATATTTATTGCCTTTTTTAAAGTGAAAATGTACTTATATTTATTTACATGCTATTATATTTATATTCACTTAATGGTTCCACTTAGATTATATTAGACTTGTAGATTGATCACATAAAATTTTAGGTTTTCTGTTATTTAAAAAGAATCGCAATTACCATTTTGAGAATTAGAATTGTGACGTTTTAGTTGAGCCAATGTAAATAAAAATTCTTGTAATACTTCTGAATTTTAAATATTTTTTTTTCTATTTATAAAGTCAATTAAGAATTATAAATAATAATTTTAAATTATAAATAATGAGTTCATTGAATCGATGCCCGCGTGACAAAAAAAAAAATCATCTAAATTAAACTGTGATCCTCAACAGTGCTTCCCTTTTATCCAGAAAATAAAACTCTTGCAACTCTGCCACTGTTATTTAATGCAATCTTTTTCAAAAATTGAAGGAATTGCAAAGTAAATTCTTACTGAATTCATTTAAAATTTAAATAACTTGTATTTTTCTACTGTACAATTTTGGAGAAAACTTCTAAGAATATATTCAAATTATTAATTAATTCTTATGCATATGAAATCTGAAGGTGTCGAAACAAATAATCATTGCTAATTTTAGCTTCCATTAGTGCTAGAAATTAATCTCGCTTGAATAACAAGATATTCATCTTGGAAGTACTTTTATTTATATTAGAAGAAAGAATAAAAATAATGTCAGCTCCCGCTGTCAAGTAAGTTGAAGGAAATATAAAGTCGAAAACTATTTATCAGCATTTAAGTAGAGCTGACTGCCGGAATTAATGAAAGCGAGAATGCTATGTGACATGTTTCCATTAAAACGCGAGGCGTCTTTTGATAGGTCTTATTTCTGCAATAGAGTGTATGTGGGCTATTTTGCATTAATGGATTTGTTAAATATTCACTTTCTTGGAGCATATTTGTGCTTTTATTGCTCAGTCTGTGATGTAGTGTCGAAAGCATTAATTTTGTCAAAAACTGTTAGGTTAGAAACATCTTATTTCTAGTGACAGACAGCTGTTAGACAAGAAAATTGAATTCAGTATAAAAAGTAAAACATGTATTGACAGAAAAATCATTAAACTAACAGAAACGTTTTATATGTGTTGACGTAAATGAATATGGAGAATATATCACTCTCCTACTTTCATGTATAGAAAAGTATCATTAATAAACATGTAGAATAAATAGTTTCTTTTTGTTAAAGTGTTACATGTCGTAAGCCACAAGAATTAATATGCGTGCCAAGATAGAATTCAATAAAAAATCCTAAATACTTTTAAATATCTACGAATCTGTATCCAATATCTATGAATTTTAAACATTTATTCTTCAATTGTAAAGTTATAATAATCGATAATGTACTTAATAATTTTTATTCCATTTCAATTCTGGAAATTATTATTATGATATAAAATAGAATCGAAACTGATGGGTAATCGAATCTAGGCATTTGGCGATAAATTGCGTTTGGCATTCAGCGACTGATAATTAGATATTAAGGGTTTATATTACATTTTGAGAAAAAGAAAACGACACCGAAGTGTCAGTATTATACACCGAAGTCCAGAAGCTTAAATGGCATTTCTTAAGATTTCCTACCCATCTCAAATCATGCTATTGTTACCATAAGGAAAAATAAAGATATTATAAATTTCAAATCGAAAGTATTTTTACTAAATGGATGCCTGAAGAGAGGAATTAAATCAATTATCAATCAGATCTTAAGTTTGGAAATTCTGACTATAAATTGCTTATTTTTTGGGGGTTCCTCCTGGCTGCCAGATAGTAATCAACTAAAACATTTTTAGATATTTTAAAAGGTTTCTGAAAAATATGGATTAATGATGTTTTGGCTTCCACTATCTATCAATAGGGAGTGGCAATTGCAATTGTGATCCTTCAGAACTCAGCTTACAAATTCGCTAGATTTTCCGTTATATCTTTAAATGGTTAACAATAATGATTATACAATAAATTATGCAATATATAAATTGTTTGAAATAAAATGTTGGCTTCACGATTTTTATATAGAAAAATTTGTCAAAATAGAAATATTTGTCAAAAGTCTCTAAACAAATCCAACGATGCAATGAAAATTATTCGTAAGAATTCTAGAGAATGATTATGAAACATTGGGGAAATAAAATTATATATACAAAAATAAGCATGTGTATATATGAGTATATATAAATATAAAATTTGATATCCTATCTGCATTGTTCGGGTTTCACTATCTTGGATATAAAAATGTAATAAATACATGTATATAAAGTGAATATAAAATATCAGAATATAAAATCTTATATATTAATAAAATAGCCTGAGATCTAAGATATATATGTACCTAATTTGATAACTACAACAATGCTTATAATAGCCAATGCGATTGCTTTGAGAAAAATTAAATATATATCAGAAAAGTCTCGCTAAAACACCCTGGACCAGTCTGAAATGGCTGAAAATAGATGCGAAATGAATAGTTATTTTAAGTGGAAAATTATGAAATACAAAGCATTGAAGATTAATACGATTATTATTATTTGATTAAAAATTTAATTCTTTTTGAATAATATTTAAATATTTATAAATCATTTACTAAACTGTATATGATTTTCTTACAAATAAAACAATCTTCTACTGTTTATAACTGAAGTTTTCAAATAAGACAAAAAAAGTGAAAATCTCGTTTCATTATATTAAATATTACTGAAGCATACGTGGTTTTAGGCATAAAATACAGAATCACTTTGGTAAATTTTTACATTTCTGATCAGGAAAGAAAAACAATAAGTACAGATAACTAACAAAGCTAAAAATATTTTTTTTTTCAAATTAGCTTTATTTGCTACATTTTTCTTGACTAAAAAAAATTAACCTAAATATTTCGTGAAAAATCAGAACTATCTTATTTTTATAATAATTAAATTTACAATGTATTTCATGACTGTCATCAGCAAATACCATTTAAAGAAATTGAAGGAAATAATTATTTTCAAAATTTAAATTTTATTTTGCACTCCAAATTATTAACTGCTCAACTTTAACCTTTAAAATCAACATTTTACTTACTTATTTGTATAAGTTGCCCCAAAAGTTAAAGGATTTACTGGTACTACTGTAATTGTAAATCATTATAATTTCGGTTCTGTTCAAATTAAATCACATGCCACTAAATGCCATTAGTTTCATCATCCCATGTGAATTAACTTTTTATTTTAAGAAGAGTAATAAACTATAAGCAAGGTCAAAGAAAACGACAAATCTTGTCATTCAATTATTTATAAAAAAGAAAAAAACTACTCTTCTTCGCCACGAAATGGATATTATTAAGAGGCAGCTGATCGATATTTTAGTATTGTAGTTCAAAGACTAAACCTACCTCCTTTGATTTGAGAAAAAAGAAATGATTGTTATTTATAGAATTTCCCAGCTACATTATTGATACTTTTTGGTATTAATTTGGTTTTTATGCATGCTTATATTCAAAATTCTAAATGCTGCATGTAAAACGGAATCGGAAAAAGTGTGCTTATATTAATTAATAATTCTTTCGGAATAAAAATAACAATTAAAGAGGAAATAATTCCAATTTTCAAGTTCTCCTCTTAAAACACTAATCTTCAGTGAAAGAATTCTGTAATCCTCTTTATGAAATGGCTAATCTGTGTTCATCTCTTTCAGCACCTGAGGCTTTATATTTAATGTGTGTTAAGTACATCATACATGGCAGCTGTAAATTAGAAAAAAATTATACTTTAATTCAATTTTCTAAATGTTCGACATTTTAAAATATCTTTTACAAGACGACCTTTCTTGCTGGAAATTTCTGAAAAGAGATTACGATCGTTCTACTTTTAGCATCCTTGGATATCGGCGTCGCAGAAATTGTGATCTTGTTAAGTTTAAAGCTCAAAAACATTTTCATTTACTTCTAAAGCTAGTAGTTACGCTATGAAGAATAACACGCCTCATGGGATTCCTTCCATAATCCTCTAAAATATAAGCTTCTTATCTTTTGTAAAGCTCATCTTGAAGATTATGAAATTCGATGACAGATGTTCTCTTGCTAGATCTATAATAAAGTAACTAATAGTTATTGAGCTATTGGTCTTTGTATAAATATAGAAAAATTCTCAAAATTGTTTTGTTCTTGCATAATGGTCATAGTGATAAAGGGAGTGATCTTCTCGCATATTCTCTTATAAAGTTGTTATATGCCTTGCTTGGCATTGGCATTCAATAGTTACGAAATACAAATCTTTGGCGCGAATTTGGTATTTTAAAAATTAATCTAACGTGCAATCCTTAAAAAGTTCTTTTTTTTTTTTTGCGATTAATTCCTGTCACGTGGTTAATAGTATCCGAAAATCGAATTTGTGTTTTCAGACGCATTTTCCTCAATCGATTGGAACAAAAATTTGACACAAAGCTATTCATGTAGTGACAAAATTACATACCAAATTTGATATATTAAAAGTGTTACATTTCTCTGTTTTCATGTGTATATGTTTTTAAAAGTACAGGCAATCAGGCTGTCAATCCCTTGTTGGATTTGCCTCAAAATTTGACAGTTGTCTGCACCACAAATGTTAATTCTCTATACCGAATTTCATTTATCTAGTTCTCTCCACTTCGTAGCTATCGTATTAACTTATTTTCGAATAGTAAGGACAGATAGATTTCCTTTGGATAGAATTTGTTCAAATTTTGTTAGAATTCCATAAATTTGGTGCAAAGACAGTATACCTAATTTCACCCTTCAAGTTCAAAGTGTTTTTGAATTATCTTTGTCACAGTCTAACAGACAGTCTGGTATCTTTCAAAGAAATATTTTTTGGATTCTGGTCTAAAGCGTGGGGATCCGATAAGTGCGAATTTTTTGGCAACTACTGTACTTTCTCTATACCACGTATGCAAGAAAGTAAAAAGGGCTGAAATACGCTAAGAAATTTGCATCTTAAAATTTTTAAATAAGTGTAATTGAATGTAACAACATATTCCTCCCACTAACTTTAAATTAGAAATCGACCCATTTGACGTTCGTTAAAATATCGCCATTTTTAAAAAATAGAAATTCATTTTTTTAACCGATAAACCAGATATATTTAGATTGCTCACAAGACCAAGTAATAATTTAAATAAAACTGGTTTTTATCCAGATAAAATACCCTTATTACTTGTCCATAGGGAATATTTAAAGTTAAAATACGGCTAATGAGATTAGATATGCTTCATTATCTACCAATTAAGCATACTTACTCTAAAATATGCAAATAATGCGAGTTTACGCATGAAACGTCCCTTTAAATTTCTGTAGAATTTTAGTATTCCTAATGAACGAAAGATGCAGCAGATTGCTTCTGTATTTTGTTATTCAAATTTTTTTTAAAACGTATACAGACAGCAAAATTAAGCATTCTACTTCTTCACATATGGTAAAAGTTATTATATGTGATACAATCATGCATTAATTAAAAAGTAAAATTACTGTTATATTTTCAGAATAATAATTAAACTAGAATTTCAGAATAAACTAATTTAATTAAAAGCATGGATTTATGTGTAAATACGTAGTAAATATAATACTTGAAAATTGTTGGAATCTCGAATCTTAGTGAAACAATTGCATTCCATGTTTGTGAATTGAGTAATTTTATTTAAGGTTTACAAACGAGTCAAGCAGTCTTAAAAATAAGCTTTTGTAATTTTATTTCGCAATTTTCCAACTTTGCTTTCGCCGTTTTTCGTTAAAAGTCTGCAGTTGTAAGTGTTTTTAAAAACATGCAAATCAAAATTGTAGCAACTGTCACATATTTGGCATCTGTCAATATAACGACAGCACTACATCAGTGAATTTGTGTTCGCATCATAAATTTATTTGTGATCATAGATGTCAGTTTTCGAGTAAAATTTTTATCATTTCTTAGAAGTTTCGTATTTTATGCTTCTATTTGAAGAAAACCGTGATGTGCATCAAATGCTCGTAAATGCTTACGGTGAGTTTGTTCTTAGTGACAGAACAGTTCGAGAATAATTTCAACGCTTCAGATCGAATGTTGTGCTCTGCATTTGGTGGGTCTAACTTGGTATGACATATTATATGAACATATGAACTGTTAATACCTATGAAACCGTCGCAGGGAGTCGCTGACGAACACAGCATATGTGTTTGACCAAAAATTGAAGGAGAAACGGTCACAATACCAAGAGAGACACGAGATAATTGCCCTCCAGCATGACAAGGTTAGCCAAATGTCTCAAGATTGGTAAAGACGTACTGGAAGATCTTACTCCACCCCAGTACTCTATAGACAGTTTTCTTTTGGACAATTAACTATTTCGCTCGATAACCGACGACCTTATGGTCAGAATTTTCGCTCTTATAAAAAACATCAAAATGGATAGATTCGTGAATCACCTCAAACGACGCAGAGGTTTTTCAAGATAGGAACCGACAAATACCATAAAGATGTAAAAAGGAGTTGCTAGTGATTGATGGACAGTACTTTGAATCATTAATATGTTATTACATTTTAAAAATAAGCCCTCAAATTAAAAAAAATAACTGAAGTAAAGTTATAATCGTATATATTTTTATCTAATAGTATATATTTTTAAAATTCTCTAATGTGTTTTGTATCATTCTAAATGAAAAAAAGTAAGATGCTCCACTTTAATACATTATAAATTATTATAAAGCTAAAATTTTGAAATAGAATAGTTTATGAAAACTCTCAATACACAGTACTTTGCTACGTGTAGTAAATATGATAGTTAACATTAATGGAATCTCTACTTTTATTCATATATAATACGGTCAAAGGGATTAATAGGTTATTGTAAATAATAAGCTCTATTAGCATCAATAAAAACCGATCACTGTGATAAATGAATTGGCCACTTTGATCGGTAATTATTAAAACTATTAATAAATACCGATTAATTACATTAACAGTAACACATATATTGCTTAGAATCTTAATTTTACAAATCAAAGGATGTTCACAGCCGTTTTGATGAATACAGTATAATTTTATAAATTTAATAATTAATTGATATTTTTTTTCATTTTTTAAAATTTTAAATACTTTTTGCATTATTTTGGTAAGCAAAATGCATTAGAAATTTAGTTAATTGAATCATGCATTATTTATTTTTTGGTGGCTAAATGGAGTAGCCATTTATATTCTTTTACGATAAATAACTCGATTTTGAAAATTATTTTTTTTACAAATTGGAGTTACGGAAAACTCATCATGAAATTTATCTCAGGAAATGAATATTCCTTACAGTTGCATATATATAAATAATAATTTACATCTAGAGTGCATTTTCTCATCCATGATTTTCTTCTTTTATAAAATATAAATTGATTTATAGTCTTAATATAAAACTTTTAACTCAATCTTTAAGCATTATTGTAATCATCGAATATTAATCACTTTTCAAAAGGTTCTAGGGATTAAATCATGAAGTCTCAATTTCTTCTAACACACTCCAAAGAAATACAGATTTGAACGTAGTATATGTCTGAGTGGAATCAGTTCTTCTGAGAATGGAATGACATGCATAAATCACAGCTTTCTTTTGAGCCATGAAGAGAAAAAATTGAAAATCACCCTACTGGCGCATACACTTATATGTAAAATTATTTTTATAAAATTTACATACAGGGCGTATTTCCAGGGTATCTTTCAATAGATAATTTGTTCCCAAAGTACATATTAGTAAAAAAAAAAACAAAAAACAATCAAGTATATTATTATATTCGTTAAAAAGTTTTCAGTTTTTTTAAAAAACTATTTGCTTTTTAAACTTTAATTAAATAATTATTTTTGTTATTTTATTCCTTATTAATAGTGATAAATGTAAATATAAGTTTTTGGAAACCATATTTTTGAGATTGCTTATTTTGTAAACACCATATAATTTGACAGAAATTAATATTAATGTTAATAATCATGCAGATAAATCTGATTAATTACAGTTTTATTTTTTTTTCTTGCAGTCATGAATAAATAATGAAGAAATATATTGGACAATCTCGCTGATCATAACGTATGTGTAGATAATAATGTAATCCAATTAGCGCCATCACAAAACTGTCTCGCATAATTTTCTTTTAATAATTTTCTAATAATAAATCAATAAAGGATTTCTAATCTAATAACAATTTTTTCGCATTATACTCCATCCTCCTGCCTTACCGCTCAGAAAAGATAATTTGGGTCATGTCTTGAAAGCTGTGAGTTCATAGATTTCTACTTTCAGTGTTTGAACGCTTCTTGTTTTAAAGTGTAGTGAAGAAAGCTGACAATGTATTCTGAGCATCTTTTTTGGTACTATTCCTTTAGCCGGGTGAGAGCGAAAAATCGCCAAATAATGTAGAATTCCGCCAAATTCCTTATGCCAAATTCGTGTTTGGTTTACAATCCGTTAGCCGGGCGCAAGCAAAAAATCGCCAAATAAAGTAGAATTCCGCCAAATTTCTTATGACAAATTCGCGTGTGGTTCACATTTGGCGACATTTGCGCGTGGCTAACGGAAAATTACCTCTTTTTTTAAACCGATGTAAACCAAAATTTGACTCAGAACTACATTTTTGATCAAATAATTACTGACTATCAAATTCATTTGTCTAAGTTTTTGAGTTATTTCAGATATAGTGTTTACGTGCAAGCTGAAGCCCATATAGACACAACACTTTGTCAATTTTGGCATAAAATATGATGCGAATCAATAATATATGTTATAACTTTTAACTAAATTTTATTTATCTAGTTCTTTACGTTTTATTGTCATTTGTATTTTACGTTTTTTGTGTTCATTTGTATTCGGACATCCAAATAAGTATATTCAGAGCTTTCTGAATATATTTCGCTTATAAACGACAGAAATCTACAAATTGGGAATGAAGATCACATACCAAATTTCATCATTATAGCTTAAAGCGTCTTTGAGCTATCCCGCTTATTAACAAAGACATTTGTAACAAAATGTTTATGAGAGTCAAAAAGGACTGAAATGTGAAATTTTGTAAAAATCTCGATTTCTAACATTTTGATGGATATAATACTTTCTTTATGTATACTCACTACAAAAAAGCCAATATATAGACTGTATGTGAGCAGATTTAATCATAATAAGACTTCTTTAAGTAGGAATCTACCTTATATTTCTTAAGTATGACGAACATGATTACTTATTGAATCAAAATTGCTTGATTTAACTCACCTGAGCTAACTGGAAGAACTGTGAGGACTTGGCAATAGGATCCGTAACTCCTGTACATGCTGCACCAAAAAGGATTAATTTGTGAGGCTTTTGGTGAAGCATATCGAAAAATGCTTTCATTCCTACAGCTGCATCGCACTAGAAAGATAAAAAGGATAATATTAGTTAGTATGCCAATATTTAACCAAACCATATAAATAAATTTGATAGGATTAAATATAAATAAATAATATCAATCATATAAATATTTAGACAAAATTAATTGTATTATAATTAAATAAATATCCAAACGAAGTACATAGATTTCGCTAAATTAATGCATATTCTCGATTACAAAAGAAAGTACTTGAATTTTTGTGATGGAAATAACTCAAGGCAGAATTTGGCGCCTCTAAAATGATGGCATCATTCAAAAAATACAAAATTCTATTAGATTGAATGCAATTATTTTAACACGATCAATCCTCAAAAAATTAGTGTAAGGACAGAAAGCAAATATATATATTTATCCCCTAAAAGGATTACAATCTTATAAAAAAAGCTTTAGAAAATATTCTTCACGAATTAGATCTAATATCCAATCGTCTTTTAAAGGAAATACATCAGATATGTCAGGAAAGTTTAAGTTAAAATTTTTAAATATCAATCAAAGTTATCAACATATTTGTTAATGAATCAATCAGAATTATTAATGTTAATCAAACATAAAATGCATAATTTCCGCTTGTAATGTTTATAAAGACGCATTTATATTGAGATATAAGATGCATCTCTTAACTTGCTTGTTTAACATATGTAAAAAATAATATTATATTTATTTGATGTTTCACTATACCAGAGTCTTATGTGCTAGAGTATTAAAATTTTAAAGGCTTTTATTCTTGATGATAAGCAATGTTTTAAAATTTTCCAAAATAAATTATACCTTAATCATTTATTAATTATACATTAATCATTTATTAAATTCATTTTGACTATTCATTAGCAGCTTTATCTCATAATGAGTTTACGAAATAAGATTTAATATTTAAAGATACAATAATACAACACAGAGTTCTGTTACATAATATACTAAAGAAATATAAGAGATTTTAAAAAAATTTATTATAATGAATATTCTAAAATAAAGAAAGAAAAAGATAAAGCAAATTTTTAGTTTACAAAAGTGAATTTCGTGTATTAAAATTGAGAATATGCATTACATTTTTAAGACTAAAATTGTAACGCACAATCCTAAGAAAATTCGCTTTTAAGTACCTGGAAATGCGGAAATCTCCGAGTTGCGACAAATTCCCTACTCTTCAAATACCAAAATGACATCCCATGTTTTTAAGGGATTATTTTACATAGATAGATTCACTTAATTGATGACTGTTAAGAAAATGTATCTTTGGATATCCTTGATAGTTCTTAGAAAATCTCCTTGTACTCGAAAGCTATCTTGATGAGAATCTCTAATGAGCAAATCACACGTTGCATGTATTCAAATCAATCACTCTTAATAAAAGGAGAAGAAAATTTCATTATGGCCAGGCATCTTTGGTACACAAATTAATTTCGTTGAATAGACGTTTAAGATCCTTCAGTAGTGATAGTGTAAAAACAATCGAAACAGTTAGATCTCTGTATTATTGTATAAAATATTATTTTAAGATCAACTGATTCTCTCACTTGTGATCTAAGTTGGTCAAAGTTGATTACTTAGAAAGTTGATTTATCTAATTGTGGGCTTCTTTCATAGTGGAGTAACTATTTTATAGGGAGGGGAGGGGGTATTTTTTTATAGTGGATTAACAATTTAAGGATAAATTTAAGACCTATAAGAATTACTTAATAAAGAAAACATATTTTTTATTAACCAAATTGGCTTCTCGAAGTAGCTGCCTTAAATGTTACATCACATTAAATTAGGATAAGATCAGAAAACAAATAACGTTCATATTCACTTAGTAATTAAAATAATACGTTTCATGAAAAAGAAAGTGTATAGAGTTAGATTTAGCTTTTTTTTTTAAATGAAATGTTTATGTAGCTCCTTATCCCGGAAAAAAATAAATAATGAAAGAAACCCAAAAGGAGAAAGTAAAAAAAAGGAATGAAATGAAAACAATAATTATGACTTGGATATGCATAAGAAAAACGCAGATATTGACTGTTTAATATTAATGTTTATTATTGATTAAAAGACTATTCCATTTTAAAACAAATTGCATCAAGAGCGAAATTGTTACAAACAAAAACTAAAATATGTGTAAAATGTAATGTAAAAAATCTAAAATCAAAATGTTAAAAACCCAAATTTTGGAAGATTTCCAAAGAAACGTTTCACATTATCGGATCAATGCTCAGGTAGTTTCCTTTTTATGTGCTTTATTAAATTACTTACACGACTGAAAACATTTTTTACGGTTGATATATTTAAAAGTTTTGAGCAACTTTCAATAGTATTTGAATTTTTGAAAAATTTCAATCAAATCCTTTTCAAAAGAACAAGATGGTGCAATGAATTATCCTACTAAAAACAAATTAACCTAGTCATTATTTTTTCAATCAAACTGTTATTTTTACAGAGAAACAAAAAGTATTTTGAATATTTATATTTGCAATTTTTTAATGGGCATCGAATTTAAAGGTTAAAACAGAGTTTCATTAACTTTTGACGATAGTGATGTCAAATGCATATAAATAGAATAATTAAATTCAATACAATGAGTTTCGTAAAAAATGACAGATTTTGTTTCATTTTTCATATTTATAGAATAAAATATAACTTATTTATAAATTTATTCTTCAATATTTTCTAATTTTTAAAGTTTGTCTTCAATTAATTGTTCAGCAACATTTTCTATAACACATTAACAAATAATCTTACACAAATATAAATTAAATAATTTCATATTAATTTATAGATCTGTAAATCTATGTTATAACCTATAACTGCGTAGATTAGATTGTAAAATATCTCAAAGCGTCTCTTTCTTAAGGACAGGAATTGCCATGCTTATTATATTACTACTTTTAATATGAAAAAAAAAGCCTTATGATTTTGATGCTGACATGTAAGATTTTCAGATATTCAAGACCTAAGTTATCATAATTTTCATAAATATAATTTGAAGCGTGTTCTATTAGGCCTAAGTATTCAGTTGCGATTGCAATAATCGTTCTAAGAACAACTCAGTTTGGAATCTATAGAAAATCGGCAGAATGTAGACCTTGTCATCTCCTATTCAGTAGGTAGTACTTCAAGTATCATAAATAAATTTGACTCAATTAAATAAGTAATGAATTATTAAAAAAAGCTTACGAAATACATTGACCCCCAAATGATACATCAACAAAATTTTTGATAATGGGCTGAATGAAGAAACAAAGATGTATAATGAACCTGTTAAAGGTGAGAGTTATGGATAAAAGATACTATATAGTTACTATAAATAGTATTCTATAGTTACTATATAGTTACGATACATTACTATAAGTTAAGAAAATTTAAGAAATTGTTTTTATTTAATTAAAAACAAGCTGATTTATTTTCTATTTTCATATTATGTTCCAATGCTTTTGGTATTTCTGAAGCAGAGGCCAAACAATCCATTAGAAAATTATTTTACAGATGTATGAAAATCAGATTAGATCCGTGTGTCTGTTTAAAAAAAAGTCAGTTTATGTTTTCTTGCAATCTTTCATTAGTGAAATAGTTTTATCATCGCATATAAAATAATATAACTCAACGACAACAGAGAGGATATTTTTTATCTATCTCACAATGAATAATTAAAATTTATAAGAAAGTGATACTACATAATGTGTAACACAGATAGGTAACTTGGACATAAGTGACCTTAACAAACTGTAATTTTCACCATATTGCACAAAATTCTATATATCTCTTGATTAGAAAGTTGATATGAAAATTTAAAAGAATAGGAGATGAAACTTTATTCATTTTAGGGTTGAGCATTTGTGCCTTCCTTCAGTAGACGAAAACATGAAATGGCACGGCACTTCCATCGTCACAAAAATAAAATGACCAAGAAAAGTATTTGATGTTACACTTTCATCAGAAACATTCGTCTGAGACAGAAACCATGACATAATTTAATCCGAGTTTCTAAAGGAAAGGATATTGAGAGACTTTGAACTAACTTGGTACTTACGTTAAAGAATCTGTAACATGATTTAATTGCTTTCAAACTATTAAGGATTTCCCTAAACTAAATAAAATTACGTTAAACAATATCCCTCACCGTCAGAGCCGGGCAAATCAAACATCTCTAACTATATCCTATAGATTTACCTTTACCTTCACTAATCAGAATTTAGTAGATTCCAGGAAACAAGGGATTTCAATTCATTAAACTAATTCATAATGCACCTTTTAGGCCTTCAGCAGGGGACCTTGGATGTAAATCAGCCTTCTATGGAACAAGTGGAAGGAAACGTGTTAATCTGGGATTGGAGGAAGCTCCATCTACTGCCGTAACAAATCAGTGTCTGACTCCCTCTGAGCTCGAATCCATCCTGGGCGGGAGATTAAATTAAGCTAAAACAAATCGTTAATACACCCTCATTCTCTCATATGAAATGCATCAAAGGTTGCTAGAGGAAAACGACTGTTTTATTATGTGTTCCACGCAAAGCGCCTTTGTAAAAGTCGATTAATCTCTGCTTACATAATGTTTGTAGCTTAATTGGAAATCTTAAAATAGTGGCTTGTTTTAGCAATTGAAATTGCATTTGAATTCGAAAGCTGCTGTGATCTTAGATGTAAAGTTGTTTGGAAGATTTAGGTGTTCTTGAATTAGGGGATTAATTAAGTGAGTTGTTAAAGCTTTCTTTATAAACACATGAAGTATTATAAATGTTTGTTACTGTTTCATGTGCATTTTTGAATGGTTTAAATGAATGCATATAAGCCAAATTTAATCAAATAAATAGATAAACTTGCGAACTCGGAGAATAAAATATATCAAAATCAGATATTTGAATAATTTATAGACAAATATGATTTTATTTCAAATTTTTCTACTTAATGAATGGGCTTTACAATATTATAAGCCACTGATTCAAAAAAGTTTATCAAATAAGTTAATAAAAATATTGTAAGACTTTAATTACTCTACCATTATTGTTTTCAATGAAATTAAGTAAAAACACACAAAAAAGAAACATTTCATGAAAATGTAGTATATAAACTTAACTTGTAAAAAATAATAAAAAAGGCATTTCAAATTAGAAAATTATGCAAATAATCTGAAAAATACATTTCAGAAACTGCTTATTCTTGTTTTTATGCACAGATGAAAGTTATTTAAACAATTTCAATGGTTTTTATAGCTGATAATTTAATAATATAGATAGCTGATAATTTAATAATATAAATAGTTGGTAATTTCTCATGCTGCAGTTTTCGTGCTTTCTTTGCAATTTTTTTCCTGTTTTTAATTTAAATCTAGTAATAATGATTATTTCATCGCATTTTAACTGATTCAGTGCTACCCTAAATTGTTTTAAGGTTGAAAATAATAAAAATAAATTACAAATTCATTCACAGCTTAAAAAAAATACTGAGGAAATTATACATATATGCAACAATTTAATCATCTAAAATAGTTCTGAAACAGATTATGTTGTTAATAAAGTATGGAATTTCAATCTCAGAATAATTAGAGAATTTTTAAAATGCTTTCGTTTCAAAGCGAAACATAGATTACGTTTTTCATTTTATTCCTAGCAGATTTTTTTACTTGTAGCTCTTAAATTTATATTGTGAAGTACATTTTTCTTAAGGGTAAAATAGAAACTCTGAGATTCAAGTAAAGATGATACTTGCAAATTACTTACATATAGTTTATATAGAGATAATATTTCTCTTATTGAAAGCATTTCAACATTCAAACTATTTTATATCTAAGAATGAGAGGTTATAAATATGTTTTTATACATATGTTTAAATCACTTTGGATTGTTACACAGTGCCATATGTGTCTCCTTCTAATTGTTATTCACCGATAATAAAATATTTAAAACATTACCAAAAACATCATGTAATAGAAACTGAATAAATACCAAACATTTTGAAAAAAATAAGAAAAATACATTTAGAAATAGTATGAAAAGAAGTCGATACTTTGGATCAATTTGGATAATCATCCATTTAAAATGATATAAAAACTTTCTAAATCCCGAAATTCATCTTCCATTGCGTAAAATATTTTAAGCGTCGTGCAGTTTTTTCTACTAAATGAGTGATTTTATGTATTTTAAATACAATAGAAAGACCATAGTTTATGTAGTTGAATTTTAAATTAATATCAACAGCTTATACGTTTTAATCAAAATTCCAAGGTAAATACTGATAAGAAATGATATTAATTCCATGAAAAATTATTATATTACTTACTTTATATTAATTAATTTCATCATGACAGTCATATGATCCTAACAAAATTATTAAAGAATGAAAATTTCAAAATATTTATAATAATTACTTTTACAAAAATATGGAATAATAATTTGTTTAGTTAAATTTAATCTGAAAGAATAAATAACAAAAATTTGCAAAATTTACTTTTATTCTCCCTTTGTAAATTTTTCTTCTTTAAAAGTAATTAATAAAAGATGAAAAAAATCTAGAGAAGATTGATATAGTATTAATGTTCCTTCATTTTAGTATTCAAAATATTATTATTCACAGTATGGAGAAAAAGGAAAACTGCAAACAGTCAAGCTATCATATTAATAGTTTTTGAAATGTAATCAATGCTCCCATTTTTACGATAAATGAGAACCTATTACTTAGAAACCAATTAATGAAAATACCATTAATCAAGTATTATAATCTGTATGTTACAGATTGTAAATATGAAATCACGTTCGAAAACATTATTGAAAGATATTTTTAAAGTGCAATTTGATTTTTTTATAAAGACACCATATTTTTATGTTTATTCTTTTTGGTTTATTCCAAGTTATGAAAATTGCGGATTTTAAAATGGCATTTTTCATGAAAATTGAAAATATATTTTAGAAATTCAAAAGAAAAACATGAAAAAAGACCTTTAACTGATTATTATTACCGTGACTTTAATGACGAAATTTAGGAATTTTCAAAAAAAAAAAAATCTTTTTTTTTAACTTTTAACTTTTTGAATAGACTTTTATAAAGAAGAAGAAAAATCTATGCTTAAAAAGATTTTCAATAAAAAGTTTGTACTTCGACCGAAGGAGTGAAATAAAATAAAATATGCTTCATTAATAACTCTTAGAGTTTTGAATGAATGTCATGAAAGAATGATGAAAATTTAATTTTAAAAAACAAAACAATTAAATTATCCACTCTTATAAAAGCATACAATTTAAAAGAAACTATCCATTTCGCTTTCGCTTTTATAAGGAAGCAAATCATAACAAAACGTTTTTATTGACGATTATGCTTGTCATCTTTTGCAAAGATGTGTTTTTACAATTTATACCGTCTCGTGAAGAAAATATTCGAATTAAATTTGTATGAAAAGTAAAAGCAGATCAATAACAGCATTCATTATTATTATTTTTTGTTTTTCTTATACATTTATCACAAATACCTGATTATCTTTCAGCTAACCAAGTTCTTCATCTATACAATGTTATATTATTACATATACATATTACATATTATATATAATACAATATATATTAATGAAAGAGGTTTTTAAATATATTTTTATTAGTGTGCTCAACCGTAAAAGTTTTGTTTATTAATTATGTTCCATTTTTTATTTATTGTCCACCTTTAATTCATTGTAATAAATATTAAAGAATAATAGGAAGTATATTTTTTTCAAACCCAAGTAATTCTTCTAGTACATAATTAAAATATAATTACGTTAACTTTTTATTAAGCTTTGAAAATACTAAAATAGTGACTTTTTATGAAAACTGTGCATGTTTGCCAAATATTAAACAAAATTCCATCATTAAACAACATTCCATTTTACAAAATTCCATCATTAAACATCTTCATGAAACAAGACAAGTTTTTAGAAAATATGATTTGATTTGCACGCTCTCGCCTCATATAAGAAATGTGTGGAAATTTTATTTTTAATGAAATGATGTTTTGCATAATGCAGAAAAATCATCATCCATCAATGGCATTTATCAATTTCGGAATTAATATCCACTTACGCTGTTTATCGACATCATATAATATCATAAATTTATTCAACAACATTTTATGTTGAATACTTAATTCATCACAACAAACATTTCTTCGAAATTATTGTTTATGAATACAAAATAAGATATGCATTCTTCTAAAATATTCTTAATGTAACATGGAATATAAAACATCATCCTTACAACATCCTTAATATTACATCAAATTGATTTGATCAAACATTACGAAATATATATCCTTTCATTAAACATAGACATGACGTTCAGTATTTTTTGATATCACATAATCTAGAAGAATTACTGTGCAATATCTCAAGCAACACTAATAATATCCTTTGTGCAACATCTTATGCAACACAAATAATATTCTTTGTATAACATCTTATTCAACACAAATAATATTTTTTTGTACATATATTATCGGAAATCGAAATAATATTTAGATAGGAGGGAAAGTAATTGCGAACTATTCTAGAGGCATTTACGAAAGAACAAGTTTTCTCGAATATACTTTTCAAATTTAAGCAGCAACAACAAAATAATGATATACGAGATTTTATATTACCTCGGGCTGCATAGAAAATATTTTTCGCACAGAATCAAATTGGAAATTGATTTAAAATAAAGTTTCGTCGACTTATTTTTACTCTCGATGAAGAGAAAACTTTTCACTTTCTATTAATTTATTTTTTTAATTAAGAAAATAAACACTAAGCAAGTATAGATAAATGGTTCAGTTTAAAAGCTACAGTTATACGGCAGTTTTAAAAGAATTCTTCAGAAGATGGATTTCAAACGAACAATTTTTAGTAATAATTTAGAAATACAGACAAGTTTCAAGGAAATGTTTTCCTTCAGTTGATCTTACAGTGCCACGATTCGCAATTTTCGAGCAATATAATTAACATTATTTATTCAGAGAACAGCAGCCTCGTGATAGCAAAAGTGCATTTTAAACCTCAAAGTTACATTCAGAAGATTACTTCAATATTTTTAATACACAATCAGTTTTCTCTTTTAAATTAACAAACACTAAAATCCCTATTAACGCTTATTATACATAGGTCGGGAATTAAAATTTTCATTAGTCCATAAACCAATTAAATTTGTTCTACAATGTTTAACTTAATTTGAATACCTCAAAGACAACACTTTTAAGTAATCATAAACGCTTCATTACAATCTTGAGCGGAGAAAATTGAAAAACCACAAATTTCATATAAGCCTCAGGTTTGATATACGCCTGGATAGATTTTCTGATTAAATGCTTTTAAACAGAAATTCTGTTATCCCTTTATCGATGAAATTCTCTTGATAGTCATTTATTTTAACCATAAATATAAACGATTGTTGAGTAGTTATCACGTGATAAGTTCCTTTACTTCGATCCAAACGCCGTCTTATCTCAGATAGTACATAATTGAATTAATCTACATAAAATGGGATGATGCACGGAAAGTGTACAAGCGGCGGAAGGCCACGAGTTCTAATCAAAGACTTAATTAAAGGAATAACGTTTCTTAATTAGAATCTGGATTCTATCAATAAAGCCATAAAAAGCAATTCAGCGGAGGTAAGATTACCTCCTAGCATCGCTGGCTGAAAAGGATTGGGGGTATTGTGTGATTAAAATATCCTCAGGTTTATTTAAAAAGTGAAATAAGCTGCTTCGAGATATTCCTCCTGATTGAAACTGCAGATAAATTTTTAAAAAAATAATTCAATAAGATACTAAGCAGTAAATATAATTTAGTTCTAAAGAGGTGAAGACGTTTACGCGATCTGTAGCAAAATTAATGAAAATAATTATAAAAGTGAAGTACTTTAGTAAATTTGAAAAATATTCTCAATTTAAATAATTATTAATATTAATTTGAATTCTCATTTCATCATAATTATTAATTAATTAAAAACACATAAACATACATTATTAATTTAAATACTCATGTCATTATCACTATTAATAATTTGAAAACTCATGTCATTATCACTATTAATAATTTAAAAACTCATGTCATTATCACTATTAATAATTTAAAAACTCATGTCATTATCACTATTAATAATTTAAATATTCGTAAACACTCATTATTAATTTAAATGTTCAATATTAAATATATCCAATCAAAATTTTATTTCAAATTGTGAAGTGTCGGTATGTGGGGGTTTGAAATAATGCTCTTTCTAGGTTAAATTATTGATTAATCATTAAAAAAATAAATGAGATTGCATGTATTATTTAATATATATTTATTTTTTAAAATTTTCAACAAATTTGTATGAGGATTAAAATAGATTTAAATTAATTGTGTATTGCATTATTTCTTTTATTAAATGCATTTTATTATCTTGTTAGTGAGAAAAACAATATTTCTGTATATAGATTTAAAAGGGTGAGATTTACCAGAAAATATTTTTAAAAATTGAATTTTAAATTAATATTTGGGTGGATCCTAGCACAGCCCGCCTCTTGGCGTATTTTTGAATTCTCGCCAAACAAGTGGCTATAACGTCGTCAATGTGGCAACCTAGACGGATTTTTTTTATTTATTTTTATTTTATTTTATTTTTTATTATATTATATTTTATTTATTTATTTTTATTTTATTTTATTTTTTATTATATTATATTTTATTTATTTATTTTTATTTTATTTTATTTTTATTATATTATATTTTATTTATTTATTTTTATTTTATTTTATTTTTTATTATATTATATTTTATTTATTTATTTTTTTATTATCATTATTTATTTATTTATTACTTTATTTTTTTATTATTTATCTATTATATTTATTTTTTATTATATTTATTTTATTTTATTTATTATTATTTCTGGCCTTCAAGTATCTTTTTTAAATGAATAATAATAATAACAACAAATATTCAATTAGTAATCAACTTGGCGAGATTTCAAATAAGTCGCCAAGAGGTGGGCCCATCTAGGATTTTACCTCAATATTTAATTGAGATTAGTTAATTAATCATTAACTGCAATATTAAACCAAACGAATGGTGATACGCCTTAATGTTTGAGCTTCTGTATATGATACGTTTATTGGTAAACTTGTTGATCTTTTAAAATAATTTACATGAAATCTTTAGCATATTAGTCGAGTGGTCGCTTTTATTTATGATCTCAAGCTCATCTTTATTCTTAGCATTATTGAATATGAAGTCTAATAATTTCTGTGAATAGTACTTTGAATATTTCTTTTCGTTTTGACAAGCTTTATTATCGCAGTCAAATTTTGAAAAATAATAATAAAAAAGAAACATTGCAAATTGTGAAAATAATATTGAACAACAAAGAAAGACGTATAGAATTTTAAAATATAAGAAATAAAAAAAATCAAGATATTTGCTTTTAAATTTAAATTTATCTTGAATCGTCAGATTAATCAATACGATGATATATTTAATTATAACAAATGAATTCAAAAACATTAACACTGATCCCATATAACATTTTTTTCATGTAAATATACTTCAATAACGGGTTCAGAATTGATTATTGAAATACAAATGATTCTCATTTTGTGCTGAGATCTTAGCAATTATTAATTAGATTATTAGAGAATATAATAATTTTCGGGGTAATATATTTATTATTAATTTCTATTACAGGATGCTATTTTTCTCAAAGAGTGCTTGAAAAATTCAACTTTATTTAAAGATAGCCTCTACCGAAAGGACTATTCAGAAATTCGTGTGAAGTATTATAGTGATTATAACATCAAAATCTCTTAAAGTGCACTAGAAAAGTTTTACCATTTTAATTTCAAAAAAAAATATCCTTGCCATTAAATGCTTAAGTGCCATTAAAAATCTAACTTAAAAAATCTAATTTGCATTTCAGAATAAAAGAAACACCAAAATTGGAATTGGAAAGGTATTTTTAAAACATATTTTATTTTCTGCATTAAGCAGTTTTGGCTAGTAATATTTTAAATATTTTTATCTGAATATGTCTTAATATCTCAAATCTAATGAGCCCGATTCATTGATATTTTAAACATTTGCTATTCAGTAATATTTGATGTTTCATCGCGCAGTTAATGCATTTGTAATCCTTTATGAATTGACGAATTCGCGTGGACATCGTTAATCACTTCCTTAATTGCTTCGATATCGGGAGAGAGGCGAAGATCAGTCGACTAATTAACTTGTCTTCAGATGATGATGGAAAGCACGTCACCGGAGGAATTGAACCCGCGAAGATCGATGCATGCCCTACAAAGATAAGCTTCGAACAGGCGTCAAGTATTAAAGAATTCACAAATGGACTAAGGCATTCTGCTTCAGTGCCTGGTCTACATAGGTGTGAGAAAGAAGAAAGCAATTGGAAATTCAATTTTCAGAATATGTTACAAATTTGACTTATAGAGAGATAAATGCATAACTATTTTTATATTGATCAAATTAGCAATTTCTTTGGGATAATATGCTTTATTTAATAAAAAAATGTTGAAATAATATTCAAACAAATGAATACATCTATAAAACAATACGTATAAATATTTATGTTTAGATGAGCCGGCGTCCTCGCATAGGGGTAGCGCATCTTCCCCGTCATCTGGGCGTCCCGGTTTGGGCATGGTTGTTCTTCCTTTTTGTCTGTGAGATGTGTGAATGTGCCCTCCAGTAAAAAGTGGTTGTGCAAGCGAATGAGTGATGCATGAGTAGTCAAGTCGTACTCTTGACCCAAGTTGGCTCTACGATAAAAAGAAGAGGTGCTCCGCTCCCCCTTAGGCTTAAATCAGCTGTCTTTGAACAGCGGGTTTGTCCGTGGCAAGTGCCATAAGAAACAACAACATATTTAGATGAAACCAGGGTTTGCTATAAAAAGGTACATTCTTACGCACGTGGAGGTTGATTTGCCGTGGTATAGGCATTTGTATCGTGGTTTCTTGCAATGCTAATCACATCCTAGAAAGGAAGCATCACTGGGGGAAAACATAAAGAAGCTTTAACTGAACAGGTTTATCCTATTGTGAAAATTTTGTTTTTTGCATGAGATGGGATGTTCCAGGAAGATAATATTTCTATTCGGGCAGATGAGCTTGTAACATCAAGGTTTGACGAACACAATGACGAAGTGAAATATCAGCCTCGACGTGCATAGTCCCCCAGCCACAATATTACGGCGTAATTTAGCGCATTCAATCCAGAATCTATAGCCACCACTAGCATCTTTCAAGGAGCTTTTAAAATATCTCCATGAAAAATGTCACAATATTTCTCTAAAAACTATTCAACATTCTTTTGATTCGAATCCCTGGAGAATCCAAGTTGTATTACACACAAAGGATGACCGCATACCTTATTAATGAAGATTCTTATATTTGTTTGTGGTGCTTTATTTATATTCATAACCATTTTTAATAGAATGCTGCAAAATGAATACCCACCCTCCCCAGTTTTTTCACTCATATCATGGCAATGGATCATAGGTTATAATTTTACTTTTTCGCCTTCACTTTTCACCAATGACACACAAAATGCTGATGGCATCCAGGACCTCGCATTATATCCCCTTCCCTCCAAATCTTATGTGAATTTAAAAAGTGGCAAAAGCGAACTGTGTATTTTGTCTTCATGACACCACTTTGACATTGGCTTGAGATTATATAAATCTCTTTTACATCTCAGTCGTTGCGCTACTGTCTCATAGTTGAAGAACAAAAATCCCCAAGCAGCAAGAGAAGTCGCTAAACGATTGGCCAAGCATCGCAGCCATCTGATATACGCCGCCCGTATTTTGCCAATGTCACCTTTGCATTGGCGCGACATCGGATTTTGACCATATTTTTTTCTGTCGCCTCTGAAGATCGCTTTTTCATCGGGGCGAACTCCTACGGCGACTTAGTGAAAAAGACCGGCTCAAAGCAATCGGCCCATAGTCGCCTCGATGTCGGGAAAGTTGCTTTTCCTAGGTGGCGCTATGCGAACATATTTTAGAAATTTCCCATGAATCACCTGGCGTGTATTGGATTTTGAAATTCAACCAGCAACGCATGCTGTCATTTCAAGAAACTTGGTAAGTGTAAAGTTTTTATTATTATATATTTGTAAATAATATATTATTTATTCTAAATAGTGAATAAAAAAGATTATTTTTGTTGAAGCCGTTCGAACTCGTTGCTTAACATGGAGTTGCACGTGATATTATTAGCGTTAGGCGTAAGCTACGATTATCATTTCTTTTCTTGTTTGTATTCTTTTCAAGTGATTTTATTTCCTATCTTTTTTTGTGTGTGTGTGTCTGTTCATAAATTATTGCAGATATTTTTCCATTTCATTTACAATGCCTTTCCTTTTGTTAACAACAATTTCTAATGAAAAAAGTTTAAAAAAAATATTAAATTACGTTCTTATGTTTTGGTTTTGCAATAACATTTGTGTTATTATTTTTATTTCGACATAAAGCTAAAAAAATAGATTAGCAGAATATATTTATTGTAAATTTCAAAAAAAAAAAAAATCTTTAAAACTTGCAATTATGTAGTTATATTTGAATACTCTTATGTGAATAGTTTATAATTATTTCACCTTTCATAAAATAGTAACATAAATTTTACACCCATTAGTTTATATTATTCTTCTCTATTGTCCTAAACATTATTATAATATTTGCCTATATAGTTTTATCAGATTGAAAACATTATCAAGCTTATGAAGTTCTATATATCTATTTTACTCCTTAATTACATATCTCCAATTGTCAACAAATATTTTATTTGTACTTTTAAAAGAAGTGAAAGCTCAATCATTATTCTAATTAAGGAATATGTTTTTTAGGTTCATCAAATCTGCAAAAAGAAGAGTGAACTTGAAGAAAAGTATATGTATAATTCTTTATATGTATTACCAGCAAAATATGAAATCCAGTATTCTATAGAATGGCCAAGCATTGTATATAATGCCTAAAACAAGCCAGTAATGTATGAAACAATTTGTATTTCATACATTTTCTAAGCATTCTATAGAATGCCAAATGACAACCTGGCAAAGTATGAAATACATCTCTCATTCAATGAAATAAAAATTTTGTGCAACCTTTGTTTCAAAACTGAAAATGCAATTAAAGATAAAATAAATTTTAAAATTGATCTATAAATATAAACAAAAAAAAATTTCTCACTATTTTTTTGGAAACTACAGTGCAAGTTTCTATTCCTGACTTCAAGAAAGAGCAAAATATTGGAAGTTATAATTAATGTGACGGAGTATGGTTTCTACCTACTTGGAACATCAGAAGGAAATTTAAAACAATTATATGTCCCAATTCACTTTATATCATAAGAACTTGTTTAGAATTGAAGATATTCCAAATCAGAAAATTTCTCTCTGGTCAGTTGCAATTACTCAGAGCAGTGGAAGCAATCAAGGATTTATCAGATGTATGTGTTTAAGTGCCAAAATATGTAATGTCTTTTCGTGAAAAATGTAGTAAAACTTCAAAATGTTGCAATGTGACAGGCTTGAATGACAAGTAGGTAAATTTTAATTTCTGATTTTTTTATCTGAAATTTTATTTGCCTTAATTAGAAAGGCATAAATTTTGTTTTGTACAAATTTTATTTTTCTATATAATTTGAATAAATTTTTTTAATGGCAACCTCATTATTTTTTCAGACTGACAATTCAAGTGATTTTAATTCTATTTAGCTTAGTTAATTTTCCTTTTCATTTACAATTTTTCTATGAAAGAAGTTTAATAAAGTATTAAATAACATTTTTATATTTTGGTATTGAAATAACATTTGTGTAATTATTTTTATTTTGACATGAGGCTAAAAAAAAGTTTAGCAGAATGTATTTATTTTAAACTTAAAAAAAAAAAACAACTTTAAAACTTGAGATTATGCAGGCACTTTTGAGTTCTCTTATATGAATAGTTTCAAAGTATTTCGCATTTCATATAACAGTAACATAAATTTTACTCCCATTAGTTTGAGTTTTTTTTTTCTTTATTATCCTAAACATTATTATAAAGTTTGCTTACACAGTCCAGTATCAGAACAAAAATATTATGCTTATGAAGTTCTATAAGACTTTTGCTTGTTAATTACTCATCTCCACTTGTCAACAAATGTTTTATTTGTACTTTTAAATGAAGCGAAATCTCAATTACTATTATAATTGTTTTCTAGGTTCAGCAAAAAGGAAAAATGAAATGTATAAATAAATGTATAATTTTTTATATGTAGCTGAAGATTCAGTTATACATATATAGAATATTTATATAAATGTGTGTGGATTTTTAGAAATTTCAAACTCTTCAAGTATTACATAATAAATAAAGTTTAAATAAATTTTTTATAAATTACTTTGTGTCAATATTATTTATTCTTCTAAATTATAAGTCATAGTTTCAGGATTTTGCTTGGGTGTATAAGTCATTACAGAAAATTCAGTAAAAAATTTCAAGTAAATTATTATTTTACTTTGTATTTCTAAAATATTATTTAATGAAGGTCTTTGTAAATAAATTGTTTTGCATAGTTGTTTTTCTTTTCTCCTAAAAATAAAGAGGGGAAAATAATAATTAAAAAATATTTGTCTAAAGAAATTTTGTATAATTGAAAGTAGTGTTTACATTTTTAGGTATGGAGTTTTTGTAAAATATTCAGAGTTAATCATAGATCAAATTTGGTTCTTGTGCCATGAAACAAAACCAAACTAATCATAGATTTTTAAAAAAATTAGAAATTTGAAGTAAATTGTTAATTTGTGCTTGTAAAATGTTATCAATTGGACATTAGCTAACACTAACATTTGTAATAAGGTATAAAATTTCTACGCCATAAAGTAACTTTGTAAGTTAATAATAATAAAGTAACTTTGTAAGTTAATAATAATAAAGTAACTTTGTAAGTTAATAATAAGATTTCGTATAAGTGAAAGAAGTGTTGTATTTTTGTGCATGGAATTTTTGTGAAACATATTTTTCAAATATTCAGAGTTAATCATAGATCAAATTTGGTTATTTTGCCACAAATCTAAACCTCACAAAACATAAATTATGAAAATATTAGAAATTTGAAGTAAGTTATTAAATAAGAAGTAAGTTTGTGCTTGTAAATTGTTGTTTACTGAATATTAGCTAACACTAACATTTATAATGAGTTTTAAAATTAATGCAATATGAAGTAACTCTGTAAATTAATAGTAAATAAAATTTCCTATAATGGGAAGAAGTGTTCCATGTTTGGGTATGAAATTTTTGTGAAATATTCAGTGTTAATCATTAATTAAATTTGATTCTTGTGCTACAAAACCAAACAACTAAATATAGATCAAGAAAATATTAGAAATTTGAAGTAAATTATTAATTTGTGCATGTAAAATGTTGTATGTTGGACATCAACCGACACTAACATTTATAATGTGTAAAATTTCTACAACTTGAAGAAACTTTACATGTTAATAGTAAATATAAGGAATTTTGTAGAATTGAAAGAAGTGCTGCATTTTTGTGTATGGAATTTTTGAGAAATATTCAGTGTTAATCAAAGATCAAATTTAATTCTTGTGCCATAAAACCAAACTAATCATAGATAATAAAAAAAATATTAGAAATTTGAAGTAAATTATTATTTTGTGCTTGTAAAATGTTATCTATTGGACATTAGCTAACACTAAAATTTATAATGAGGTATAAAATTTCTTCATGAAGTAATTTTGTAAAATCAATAGTAAATGGAATCAGTAAAATTGAAAGAAGCGTTACATTTTTGTATATGGAATTTTTATGAAACATATTTTTGAAATATTCGGGGTTTAACATTGATCAAATTTTGTTATTTTGCTACGAATCTAAACCTCACTAAACATAAATTATGAAAATATTAGAAATTTGAAGTAACTTATTAATTTGTGCTTGTAAAATATTTTCTATTGAAGAAACATATAATAGGAATTATATAATTTAGTGTTTGAAACTATTTTTAACCAATGCATTAAATTTTAGGGTGTTAAAATAGGAATTTGTGTTTTATTCATTATTCTTTAGGAATTATTTGTTTATTGCTCACATTAAGCAATATAAAAGTGTGTATAGTAAAAAAAAATATATATATATATATATATTTTAATAGGAATTATATATTTTTCTGTTTCGAATTTTTATAAAATAGCTTTTAAAAACAAATGATATAGGCAATATATATAATACATCTACTTTTAAATTTCTAATATCAGTTAAAATCATACTGATTAATTATATAATTGAAACTATGATTATGTTAACATTTCTTCCCATGCATTAAACAATGAAAATAAATAGGAAATATCAATGAAGGAAATAAATCTTATATGTAGATAGATGTTCAGGGGATCAAATTTAAAATTATTTCAGATAATTTTAACATTTGTTTATTTTTTTTAAAGAACAGTAAAAAAATGTCATTTAAACATTTTATAGGGTAAAATTGTGGTAAAATCTATGCTATAATAATAGTTAAAAAAAAGTTGGAAGAATTGTTAGAATGACATTTTCCATGAATTTTTATCGAAAACAAGTATTTTATGGAATTTTAAATTTATCAAAATAAATAACAAACACTATTATTAATAGGTAAAAAAGAAAAGTAAACTATTCAAAATATCTCGTATTTTCAGGCTTTTGACAAAATTTTGAAAGTATGATAGTTTTAAATATTATGACACTAGTTTCTAGAGTTTGAGAAAATTGAATAACCATTAAACTAATATTTCAATTTGACACCAGCAAGTGTTCAGAAATAAATTGCCTATTGATTGGCATTTGGTTGCCCATTGCTAAAATACATGGGGAAATGATTGGTATTGGGTCGCCCATTGCTAAAACACATGGGGAAATGATTGGTATTGGGTCGCCGATTGTTAAAACACATCGGGAAATGATTGGTATTGGGTCGCCGATTGTTAAAACACATCGGGAAATGATTGGTATTGGGTCGCCGATTGTTAAAACACATCGGGAAATGATTGGTATTGGGTCGCCCATTGATAAAACAGGTCGCGAAATGCTTGGTATAACGTCGCCCGTGATAATAACAAGTCTTCAAAGGATCGGCAAATTCGTCGAAAACAAATCGGGGCGACCATCGCGCAGCGAACCGCCGGGGGACATGACCAATTTCGGGGCGAGATCGCCACCGATCTCGCCCCAATCTCGCTCGTTCCGTGGGGCGATGCTTGGCCAATGGTTGGCCAATGATCTTTTGCTGCTTGGGTCGGAACGTGGATATTGTGGGTTTTTTGTTGCATAAATATTAATGTTTTTTTAATAGTATATCGGCATGCTTTTGCTTCTCATCAGCAGTATTTTCACTGCATTTAGGTTGCCTATTGAAGGTTTTGTTGTAGTCTTTGAAATTCTATTCAAATGCATTTCAAGAGTGGGTTCTAGGAGGACAGCTCATCATCTCATAATGGAATTATTTCAGATATTAAATTTTAACAGGAGACCACAACTCTGGTGAGTTTGTTTATATAGGCTTCAGTCAGGTGGGATCGCAGCAACTACAAACGATTAAAATGCAAAATTCTTTATATCTTAATGCTTGATTAATATAAGCATTATAATATAATAATAATCATAGTGTATTATAATCAATATCATATTATTAATTAATAATATAATATAATATGTGTCATATTTTTTTTAATCGATTCGTTTAGTAATGACTTCCCATTTTACCCAAATTACCAGTATAATTTTCAATCATTTTGACGTATCTTAAATATCTTCTCTGTTTGGGCTCATATGTTTCATATAAATCCCATACTGTTTCAATATAAGTCATAAAATTGTAGCATATTTATATATCTCGTTTTGAGTAATTTTGGCAGTAATAGCATTAAAAATTTTATAACAGACCTATTTTTTTATACAATCCCTTGTTTAGGACCAAAAATCTGAAATCGAAATCTGTTCTTAAAAACTGCATAAAAATAATAATTAAAAAAAAACGAATGTGACACAAAGATTTCAATATGGTTCAACTTACATTGGAAAGATAATCTGATCCGTTCTAAGACTTTCTATTTGATATAAAGTAAATTTTTATTATATCATTTCGAAAGGGAACAATTTTCCATAAGCGAAATATGCATCTTTTATTTTGAAAACAAAACTTTTGAACGACACAAGTCTTGCTGGATTGAGTTTTTTATTAATTTATTTCAAATTTATCTTCATTTATTAATTTTAATCTTTTTCAAATTTAAAGCTAAGGTAAAATATTTAAAATTTCTTTTTTTTTGTTATATTATTCAGTTGAGAGTAAATTATATGCAAATCTATATGAGTAAAGAGAAGAAAGTGAAATATCTGTAAATTAAACAAGACATGATATCACAATCTCATGTCGTACATTTACATTTGATTTTAGAGGGATTATAAGTAAAACTAATCATTCTTATATTACTATTTAGTTCAGAACTAACATAATGCTAGCATTTGTAATAAAATAATGTGTACCAGAATCATAAAAAGTCGCTCACACAGTCTCTGTGTATAGGAAAAGTCTATACAATATATTAATACTTTTATTGAGCTTAAATAATGAAAGTGAAATGTAAATATTTTAACTTGAAATTTCTTCTATATATATATATATATAAATAAATCTCCCCAATAAAATTACCTTGTAATTTTAATTCAAAATGACTGTTTAAATTATTCAGATAAAAAAGTGTGACTAATTTCCCAAGGTTAGGAAAAAAAATTAAGAATTCACTAATGGAATTGTTCAGTAACTAAATAAAATGCTGTATATAGAAGCTATAAACTTTTAGTGGACGTTTTTCAGAACGCTTTAATTTAATCTCTATATAAATACATGTATCGGAAGCATTAGATTTATGTCGGAAGGCATCATTGTGGATGGTAAAGGAACTCTTATCCTTAAAAAAGTAATGTAAGGAGAACAATACTGTATCTTCTGGCACTATTTTTTTAAAAATAATTCCAATATTAAAACTATTGAAAATAATTATTTTCTGCAATTTATAACTCCTATCCTTTCTTCAATTATCACATGAGTCAGTTTTCCTAAATTCTAAAAGATAAATTTTTCAGAATTATCTCCATGAAAAAAATAATGGTGTATTCCATCATTTTATATAAAAAAAAATATTTATATTTTTACTAGACAAAAATAAATAAGAACTACAGTACGATGTTATTACAGTTTTTTTCATTGTTATGGAAATACCTTTAAGATCAGTTTTCAGGTTTAGACAGCTTTTGAACTAATTATATAAAAAATTAAATATATTGCAAATGTTATTTACTATGGAGATTTTTTTTGAAATAATTAATTTGATTTTTATTGATGAATTTTGACAATATTCTTTTGGCTTATAATGATATTCTAAACCGCACTTTGTCACCATAGCTTTTGAACTTTTACCAATATGAAAGAAAGAATTTAGAAATTGGTAACAGAGTTCTGTTCATAAAGATAATAATAATGAATAATTGAATGATTTTAAAACTAATCCATATAAGGTTTCTAAATACCATAATTGAAATCACTTTCTTGAACTGGAGAGATATGAGACAAAATCTCAGCCATTTAGACGAGAATCTGAGGTTGAAACAATGGCACAGTCATAAATTTACCGACCTTGAAATGCGGTAAAAATGCTTCCGTTTTTCCCAATCTTATTTATTTTAAGTCGCTTACATTTCAGCTGTAAAGAACCTCACTATCGGTAAACTGATTGATGTAACAAAGCATCAAATACTTTAAAAGGATTTGGAATTCGACATAATCCTATCTCTAGCTGAATGGGAACGATTCGCTTTATGTGCACTTCCATTTTCCATTTCCTTGCATTTCCGTTTTCAATGCGATGGCTTTCATAGATACTTTTTCTCTTCTGTTCCTGCCATTATTTTATTTACTTATTTTATCATCTTATTCCTATTTTTCAGATATTTTCTTTGGCTTTGATTCCTCTATTTTGATGCATAGAGCACAAAAAGGAATTTTATCTGTGTTCGGACTGAAAAAAGGAATACGGTGTTTTCCCCTGAAAGTATAAAAAAAAGCAACGAAAGCAGGGAACGGAAAAAAAAGGAAACTATTTATATTCCTTGAATTCATGATATAATGATACTTTATGCTGAAAAATCAAATTTTTTATCTTGCAATGCATGAATAGTGGTTTGAAATAATTTTTGACGGGAAAAGAGCTGAAAATTTTATTTTATAATATCTCATACTAATGTATTCAGAAACATAGCTGACGTTAAGCACACACAAAAACTACTAAATAGAATATTTTAGCGGGGAACTTTTTTATTATTACTCTGAAAAATATTTAGAGGTTTTAAAAATTGTTTCTATTTCAAATGCATAATGATACTTAGATAAATACATTTATCACTGTTTTTACAAAAACAGCTACTTACCTTATACTTTCACAATCACTTAATTTTATAACCGCATCAGCAAAAGCTGTTTTATTTCTGTATAAAAAAATGAATTCTGTTTTTTTTTCTGAATTCGATAAATATTGAATGAATTGAGATTTGAATGATGATGTTTTTGAAAGTGTTTCAAATTTTCGTTTCTCTTTATGAAATAATCTACCTTTCAACAGCAATATTTGACATATAAAATAAATTTAGTTTATATGACTCTTGAGGAATAATGCTGAATATGTAAAAACCCAAAGCAGATTGAATAATTAAATCACAATAAAATATTTCTAATTTAAAACAATATAAGACGAAAATTAGTTTTCTCTGCATATTTCGTGCAAACATTTTAAATTATATCTGATATTTTAAAATTTTATTAATACATTTTAAAATGTTTGTAAAAAAGAAGTAATTAGTTTATTTAAAAAATTTCAAACACTATGTATTTTATATTATAATGTGTACTTTATTTAAAAATATATCTGATGTTATGCAAAATGAAATACGTTTTTTTTTGGAGGGAGGGACTTTTGTACCCATAGCATGACTTGTTTTGAACGAAGATACGAAATTTCTTCGGAATTTCAATATTCGGATACTACTCTATTCTGGTTTGCAAAATCCAATTATTACTTCGTATTTCCACTTTCATTTAGTGCTATGTTTGAAAATACAATTTCAGAACTTATCTTTTTGCATTTGATTAAATTATTTTATATAGCATTATTTTAAAAATATTTCCTCTATAAATTACGGCATGCATGATAGAAATCTGCCTTTCTGAAATTGCATAGATAAAAAAAATGATAATTTTATGCGTTCGTAAAAAGTAAAACTTTTTCTGACCTAAGGCTTAGTAATATTATGATGCAAAGTAGTTTAAGAGTTTATTCTTAGCTATATTTGAGAAAAAAAATCCGAACAAAAAAAAAATGAGACATACATTGAAGCAGTGATTCCCATTATTAAATTTATTAACGTAAACTGAATTAGGGATCTTAATTTCCTCTCCTTCCTTTATTATGGAAGGTTACCTAATAAGAAATTGTAACAAACTAATATATTTTGTACCGAAACCTATCTCTTTAAGACATTTTGATGTTTAATATAGTGATCTTAAATAAGGAATATTTCTGAAACACGGAATAATCGAAAGTATATTGATAATTATCTTTCAATTGTTGGAAGAGTTGCTGACATTAATAAGAATAAACTATGGAAATTCAAAGTTTCCAACTTTTAAGAAGAAAAGAAGCAGATACAAAAGGTTTGCAAAACTTAAACTTTTGATGCCCGAAATAAATTCCCAAATTAAAGTAATATAGCACACTTTTCAAAAATAACTTACTTAGAATCCCTTACAAAAGACACCGTCTTACGGGGGGGGTGGGCACCTCGTAATTGAAGATGAGAAGCTTCAGGCATGGTGGTTGGTTCTCGCCACCCTGATGGGTGATGGCACTTAGGACTCAACCACAGTTTCCACCAGTGTTGAGATTGCCGTGTTTAGGTCATTCATATTTTTTCGTGTGCCTTCCGGTGGGTCGGAGCAGCCAGTTTGTGGTTTCCAAACGGCACCTTTGCTTTATAGTGCAATTTATGAATTTTTTTTTCATCGTATGCTATATTAGTTTATGCAAAATTAATTGGAATTGCCTCAATATTTCAAAAGTACAAGGATCAATTATCTGTTTTTTTCCCGTTAGTTTTAATCTATTTCTTTCTACTATTTCGGCTACAATCTTTATAATATGTTTCGAAATCCATTGATCAGTAAATCCAGCGACTGCTGTTAGATATATATTTTACAATACAATTAATACAGTTGGCTAAGTTGGCTATTTATATAAGTTACTTAAAATAATGAAAAATATGGTTTAAAATCAGAAACCTTATATAAATAAAATAATATTGATAATTATCTGATATGAAATATATCATATATAATAAAAATCCTTGAATAATATCATTGTGGCTATGTATATAGGTTTGTATGTATAAACATAACCTCACCATTTTCTTCTAAAGAAATTAATCATATTATAACAACATATGCGCCTTAAATATTTAAAATAAAATTAATACTGTCATCTTTTTCACGTGCAAAAGTTAATTAAATATTTCATTCATAAGAAATTAACTTTTTTCCACAATAATTTAGGAAAACATTATACTACAACATATATTTTAAAACCACTTTAAAATTAAGATAAATTGTACTAATTTCACTTCCATGAAATTTTTCTGCCAATTTTCGTTACATTTTCAAAATTTATCATTTTTCGATTTCTAAAATCCATCTGTCTAAATTGATAATTTCGCCTTATTTAAAAAGCGTTTCAGACATTAATCAAGTATTATTTATTAAAACATTGTATATAAAAGGAGTTATTTTTATAGGAAGAAGGTTATAGGATACATATTAAAGATTAATTACATGTAAATATTTTAATTCCCGATATATTAGCTAATAAAAAATAACTAATTCTTTTATAAATGTAAGTTGTTTCTCGTCACGCATATATATGGAATGAAATTTTATTGGGAAACTGTCGTGAATTATTTATGATAATAATTTATTATCTCTTGAAATATTTTTCTATTACTTTCCCTACTATAAGAATTAATAGCATATTTAAAAGTAAATTAAATTTAATTTTTTGCCTCTAAATTTGCCCAATAGTTGCCTCCTAATTTTAAATTTTGTTTGAAAGTTTATTTATAACCATAATTATAAGAAATTAATAATTACTTCAGAACAAAATAAAAATAATTTAAATAATATCAAAATAATTTCTTTTTTTTATTGAAATGATATTCCGTGCATTTTGATAATATATATAAAAATTAAATATGTAACTACGATTATTTAATAATCAATTTAGAATTTTTATTTATAGTAACTCTAACTAAATTGTACTGAATGTTGATTGAACACTGAACAAATTTCAGTTGTTGATTGTACATGAACCGAATCACAATTTCGTTTAATAAAAGGAAACATCTATATGCATTCCAATTTCATTTTGGCGTTTTAATTCATATAATTCTTTAACTTTTATTCATAATTCAAACATAACCTGTCAATTCATGAGAAAGTAAATAATCATTTGAATTATTCATTTATAGATATTTGAAATTTTAATTAAAATTCTATCCCTCGGATTTTAGCAGTGCTAAATGCTGTTCACAGTTAAGTGAATATTGTATACATAAACACAATTCATAACTAATGAAGCAATTTCCAATCAGTTCTTATCATCATCATTTGTTTAAAATATTTTCAGCAGATTTTGATAGTTATAAAATGCTTAACTTATGTTTTTCACTTTAAAGCAATTTTATTTATTGGTTCATAAATATTAATATATAGCATTACAAAATAATGATAAGACTTTTTAATACCTAAAATAGCATTTTCTAAGATATTAGCAAATTATTATTATTTCGGCAATAGAAAATAAAAAGAGTTTCTTTTTTATACGAATGAAAATGATGAATTTTTAAATAACAAAGAACATTAAAATTTTTGTTATACAAATTATTATTTACAATTTCATTTAAACAAGTAACGACAGAATTTCACTCAATAATTGAATTCAATATTAATAAATTTTGCAGTATGCGAATCTGTACATGACATGAGAATTTTTCATTTTTTACTAAATTTTTTATACGTGTTAATAACAGTAAATTATATTAACTATATTTCTGCAACCTTCAACATATGTTTTACAATTTTATATATTCCAAAATAAAATTTCTTACAAGAGAAAAATCATGCACCAAACTACCTTGGAAAAAGAATTTTTCTTTAAACTTATTTTCTTTTTCATTCTACCAGACATAAACTAAATGATGCGCAAAAACTAAAGTCCTGTGCCTTGTCCCAAATTTGTTCACAAAGAACTCGTGTTAAAGTCGTTTCATCTCGTTGCCACAAACAGTAGCTAAGTGTATTAGTTTTATGTTTCCACCTCTTCATCACATGCTTTACTTTTTCTACACCATCAGCAATTTACTGCGTCTTTTTTGATGTTCCTCGAAAGCGGTCTTACAGATTAATGTTCATTTTCGCCAGAAGCTAGAAAATAAAAAATCAAATTTCCGTCTGAGAAGAGGATGTTAAGCGCAAGAATTTTGTAAATTAAAGTAGATTTGGTCTCTGCTTCTTGTACCACGACTTCTTTTCGGTTTTGCAAATGTTTCATCGTAGTTTGAAAAGTAAAAGAACGAAGAAGAATATGAAATTTCAGAAAATGCAATAGAAATGGAATCTTTAAGTTATTATGTAAAATTTTTTGGGGGAAACATGGGAAATATAAGCTAATTCGTTGCTGCTTTTGAGCTGAAATTTGTAATTATATTTGAATGAAAATTTCTTGACGACTAAATGTTTCAACGAATATTTCGTTTGAAACTAAGAATTTCATTTCAATTTAATTTTCGCTGTGTAAAACTGAACTTCATTTTTAATTCTTTTCGTACATTTTCATAAAATAGCATGAACTACTTTATGAAGTAAATAAAAGAGTGATTTTTTTTCTATTTAGCATATATTTGGATGAATTCAACAATGAAATGAATGGAATTCAAACTATGTTTAATGGCACAAATTCAAAATATTTATAAATCTTAGCATATCATTCGTTAAAACCTTAGACGCGTCAGGTAGTTTTTGAATACGTTTTGGTTAAAGTATAGCATATTTATAATATAAAAATAATCATTACCTAATTTTACTTTCATAATTCATCTTTTCTTAAATTTATGAATTCATAAATATTTAGAAAACATTTTAAAAATATATTTGGACAAGAAAGAGCGAATACCTAAAACATTTCAATTTCAAAACATATTCAATGAAATCTATTATATAACATGACGACAAATTTGCTTGTGGACATATTTAAGTTATATTTATATGCTATGAATGACATCTGGACAAACATATAATATGCTTTCATATTTTAAGTTCTTGTAAACATTTGCATAGTTGCATAATGTTTGTTGTACTAATGAAAAACAATAATTTTACAATTTCTAACTGTTTATTGTATGAGCATATTATTTTTAACTTTATATGTGAAAGTGTACTGTTATTAAATTGAATAATTAGTATTTGCTGATTTTCGCGCTTTTATTTTACCCTTACTTAGAAGATTTTCCAGTAGATCCGAACCATATATACATTTGATAAAATTTCATTTAAAAACGGTCAAATGAATAAATGTTTTTATCCCCATTTTGTAAACAAAGTTCAATAACCTTTTATATGAGAAATAAAAAAAATTATTTTTTATGTGTTATTCTTTAAAAACGTTTATACACGAATGAGACTTTGAACATCAGTGATTTGATCAGTGACTTTTATCTTTTTCCTCAAATAACAACGCGACCTAAGTATAGTAAAGTAATTTTATACACATTATATGCATTAGGACTTACTGCGACTTGTTGTCTTCTTGTAACTAATGATTCTTTACTCTTTTTGGCGGGTTTTTTCGATATTTTAAATTATTAATTCCTATTGGAAATATTTAGAATGGAATTGGAAACTCTGAAAAAAATTCTAAACAGGTGTCTTATAATATATTGTAAATAACCTTCTCATGTCACAAGGAAAAAAAACAAAAACAAGATAATAATTAATTAATAGACGGAATTATTTTAATAGATGTCGTGGGGCTCAACATTAATATTTATATTTTCTATTTATTAATTTTATATATTTTCTATTTTTTTTTAATTTTATATATTTTGAGATTTATTAATTTTATATATTTTCTATTTTTTAATTTTATATATTTTTAGATTTATTAATTTTATATCCGTTTCTATTTATAGAAAATAATTCCACTGCTCTACTTTATAATTTTAAAGAATATCTTGGCATGATAAAATAATTATTTATTCTTAATTCTTATTTAAGCCGCCTTTTATATTAAAAAAATATAAATTTCTATTTTTAAGACAAATCTATAAATGAAGTATGAGAGAAAAGCAGGAAACACCTGCAGTCTGTGTACCGCCTTTGATCATGAATTATTAATTAATCAGAATAGAAATTTGTGTTGATTATCGGAAAAAAAATTAGTTATAAATATGTATACATTAGCTAACATATCTGTAAAAAATAAACATAGGGATTCTTCTATTTTTTTTGATAATCTTTTATTCTAACACACAAAACACCAATTCTTAATTAGTATCGAAAATTAAGGGAAGAATGTCTAAATTGATTTAAATCAATATTGTTTAAGTCATGAAAGCGTCCCAAGGCTGATGCAAACGATCTGTAACCTTTTAAGCAAAGGAAAAGGGTACTTAAATCTAAAGAAGGGAGCTCCTTCATGGAATTTCTTCCTGGAGTTCTGGTTCCTTAATGGAAATTCCTTGGAAGGAGTCATCTGTTAATGAAATTAATCTGCAACAGGAAAACGTCTGGGAAACTGTATATCTTAAAAGGATCTTGCAATGTCACATATCCAATGAGAGTGCAAACTCTTACATTTAGAAGCAGATGCTTTAAGAAGAGGCAGAATTTACTGTCAAAAGAGCCAGATAAGTTAGTTGAATAGACACAAATACTCTAATAAGCCTGAGGATAAACCAAAAATAGCGTAAGTTAGGCATAGAATGCTGTAAAATACTGAAATTAATCTCTTGTATATTTAAATATGTAGATACCTGAGGATATGTATCAAGAATCTAAAGAAACATTTAAAGGACGCCAGTCATAGAAAAAATCATATTTACAACAGAGCATGGAAAATGTTCGCAAGAGGTTCGCAAATGGCAATCATTTACTATATAACTAAGTAAATATAAATAAATAAAACGAACATTCACTAAGTATAGACGTAAAAATATTTAGTGAAGCAATTTGAGCAGTTCGTCGTACAGTGTGTTTAGATCATCTATACGTAGTTTTTTATTTGTTCATTAAATGATAACAGCATTCTTTATTTGGCAATATTGAATCTATGTGATCGACTATCTGCTTGGAAATAAAATATCTTCATACGAAACTTATTTCACTATGTTTTTATAAATCAATATTGAAAATTGAAGTTTATATTAAACAGTTTTATAGCAAAAATTAAATGCTCGGTTTAATATAAAATTAATTAAATATGAAAATTAGAACTACAAATTAGCTTCTAAACAAATAAAAAAATAACTATTTTTAAAATAACCTTTATGGTAATAAACGGTACAAGACAATAACGACAAATACTGCTTTCAATCCAATAACAATATTGAAGTGAAATTATTTTTAAAAAATTTCATTACGGATAAGATTTAATAAATAATTTATTTCTAAGCAAATAAGTGTTTTGTGAAGCTGAAAAGTAATTTTATTGTTATTGATTGCGATAAGAAAAAATAAACTGTATTTCTTGCAAAAGATTACTTCCATATGAAATGAAATTCGTAATTTATTCGCAATTATTTCCTTAGGCGAATTGAAGAACTAGACGGCACATGTTATTAAGTATATATAGGAGAAAGATAAATTATTTATTAGGTTGAATCTAATTTCATTATGATTTAATGAAATATTCAAATTCCATTTCATTCCTCAAACACAATTTCTTCTGGGATTTCTTTGGGATAACATATCTTTCTCAAAATATATTGCTAACGCTACAGAATCAATAGCAAATATGAAAAAAAGTAATCTGGAAAGCCGTGGAATAATTATTGACTTTCTTTCGTAATATAATCAAATCAAGAAAAAGAAGTTGAATGGTATATCAAAGAAATGAAATATCAATTTCGGAACAAAGATACTTCTCTCATTTGCACATAAATTGCACAGCTACTGACAGAATTTCGGACTATTTGCCCAAAATGTCTTCAGTCCAATGTGTATTAAATATTCTAAGAATCGCTGTCCTCTCAGCTGGATTTAATTAGTTGTGTTGCTGCTGTTACGATTTCTCCCAACAAATTGAATAGATAAAGGAAATATCTTCCTGTGCAATCTGTTTTGAACCTTGATATTTCCTTTTTCGATCCATGGATTTTCGTTTGGATTTAATCGAATTAATTTGTTTTGAAAGAATGAAAGTTCCCTTTATTTAGCAAGGGTTTTCGTAAGTATTTCTGTAGATGATTTTTGTTTTGTTAAAATAGTTTTTTGAGAAGACTTTGTTATTCCGAATATAATATATCTAATGATTTATTCTCGGACACTATGAGTTTAAATCATACCTGATTTACACATTGTTAAATCATACAATAATTTCAAACAATGAAAAACATTTGCGATGATTGAGTTATTTAAAAGAATATTTTTTAAAATCTAAAATAATGATGTAACATCATATTTTTAAAGAGAAAGATATATATATTTGTGATAAAAAATACTATAAATAGAAATTAATAACAAATTTATTCTTCCAGATGCATGAACTCTAATATAAATAATCGTAGAAGAGAATGCTTGAATATATATAGATTTAACAATGAAGACAATACGGTTAAGAATAGTTTTTGAGAAAAGGTTTGAAGAGGTGTTTTTTCTCCTATAGATGTGACGGGCTTAAAGAAGTTAAATGGTAAGGTACATCAGCATCATTGCGCGGAATTATATGATTTGTTGCATTCCTGGTGTTTTTATACGCATGATTGTTATCATTTTCTTATTCTATAAAGGTAATTCCTTTAGTATTTACTTTTAGAAGCTTCCATCAAAGTTCCATAGTTGTCATTTTATTCGAATAATAAGTTTTTAGGAATAACTTCTTCGTTTCAAATCCAAGAGTTTCAGAGACAGAACAGTTAAATACTTGTGTGGTGGAATGAAGATCACTATGATCCTTGCAGTGGAAGCAACAAGACGTATGTTTTCAGGAACATATTTTAATGATCACATTTCACACAAAACAAACATAAACCAAAAAGACAAAACAAGACATTAACGTGCGCACACCTTAACAGAACAGCATCTCATCTCATTATAATTACAATCGCAGTGCACCATGGGATGTATATCTAATTAGGTATCGCTATCTATTATCTAAAAGAGAAGATAGGGTAATGCAACTGCTACACAAGCATATTATTAAGTGTCATTCTAATTTTCCATTATTTAGCAGGCATTGATTCAGTTTTGGCCTTACATAAAATACAAAAATCTATTAAATATGACCTATCATTTAATTAACAAAATTAAATCCAGTATTGAATACAAATATATGAAATATTTAATATATTTTTATATCTCATATGTGATAAAAAGCGGAAATTCTCGTTGAGAAATATCTCAATTTTAATTTCCAAATTACTTTTCTATCAATGTTATTTTGTAATCAAAACGTAAATATGACTGATTGAAATTCTGAACCTTATATTTCAATTTATACTATATTGTTTTTTATTTTACAAAAAAAAAAAAAATTGTTAACTGTTGATGAATATAGGAATTACAGGAGAAAAAATTATTTTGCGTTTAACTATTAATTATTTAGTTAGTTATTAATATTAATTTTAATAAAATTTCTTTTACGAATATCATTTGCTTGAAATACAAAGTACATTCAGTAAAAATATTATATATATATATCAATTAATAATTAATACAAGAGCAGAGATGGTAATATAAATACTTAAAACTGGCTAGTGTCATAATGAAACTTTAATCATTTGAAGCTTGTATTAAAGATTAATTTTTTTAAACTGTAAATAAATTAATAATATTATTAGAGTTTATATGACAAAAATACAATATTTATTAATAAATATATTATATTTATATTTATGCTACTGATACGAAAGTAATTTTCTGTATCTTGTTGTCAATCGCGTTTAGAAAAACACAGATTTCATTTATTTTATGTTCAAAAGAATTTGGTTAACGGAAGTTATTTTTTCTGTCGTGAGCTTCGTTTTACATGCACACAGGCAGTCGATTAAAGAACGATGCCATTTATTTCTTAACTCCATTACACAAACCCAAGCCATGCATCACAATGCTCGGTTCTTTTAGAACTTCTTCAATATATCTCACGTTTCCTTACTCTTTTTGTTTTATCACTTTCCTCAACAATTCCTTCACTGTACAATAATTTTTCTTGCCGGGACATTTAATCGATAAAATTACATTCGATAAACTAAGCCGCTCACCTTATACGAAAAATCTGGAGCAAATCCTTATTTGAAAATTCCTGCGTAGTAAAAATGATGCGTTCATAAAATGAAAATAGGTTGTTAATTATATCGAGAAAGTTTCAAATTTGGGCCACCGGTAATTATTGCTTTTCGGGATAATTATTGCTCTCCTTGGAACATCAATCTCAGTAAATGGGGCATAAACTAAATATTATGAGAAATTCTTTTATGTCTGAGAAAATGTTATCAATTATAAGATTACTTTTTTTCTCTTATAACCTAGAATTTTAGTTCTCTGTTTGAGAAAGGTTACGGTGGAGCTGTGAAATAATGGAGATAAAGTTATCTTCTTAGAAACAGTCTTTGTCTGAATAATAATATAATCAAGTTCTTTTGACAAATTATTCTTTTTTTTTTGGAAAAATTTGTTCATTTAGGCGATTACTTTTTTTTCTCCTTATGATTTATTACTTTGTTCATCTCCGCAGATATTCGTAATTAGTAGACTATTGTTTCAGGAATTTGTAACTAGTTTCGAAAATCTATTTATATATAGTACCTAAGTTCAAGAAATTAGTCTTAATTAACTAATTTCTTGAAATTTTTTCCTATATTTTTTTAGATTAAATTGTTCATCCCATTTACATCTTATGAACTTTCTATAACGACAATAATTATTCATTGTCTAAAATCAGGACTAAGAGGACTTGAATTCGATTATAATTTTGTACATCCTGAATAAAATGCAAAAGAATCATTTTCTTATAACTCATGTTGCCTATTATTGATGGAATGATCCAAATATATAATGAAATTCATTTTCCTCACAGATCTGTAATTTTAAAATTCGTTTGAAATCTAATTTCCCTTTTCTTAATCTCCCGGGGGGCACCTCGAAATGAGGATGAGATGCTTCCGGCATGGTGGTTGGATCACACCACCCTGGAGGGTACACAAATAGGTGGGTGATCAGACTCCTCCCATCGATGACGGGGAGCACTTCCTTCGGGGAGGGTTGTACCGTGGTCAGTGATAGCCCTTAGGACTCAACCACAGTTCCCTCCAGTGTTGCTGTTGCGGCGGTCCGGTTATTCGGCCTTATTGATTTAATCCATGTGCCTTCGTGGCGGGTTGGAGATTCAGTTGGTTGACTTCTCCCTTTTCAAGGAACACAGCATTATCAAGTCACTTATCAAGATGGCTGACCAAATAAAGAGTACTCTAAAAATGTTATAGGTAGCCAACTTGATTTTCGTATTTGGCAACTTATTATTATTTGTAACCTTAGCGAAGTGAAAGGACATTATAAACTAGATTTCTCTGTATGATGTGCATCCTTTTCTTTGATTCTCATCAAATGATCAAGTAATTTTTTTTGGCAACGGTTGCACAAGTAATCAGAAAGTTGATGCTAAATGAAAATAGTAATTTATTTTACAATTTAATAATGTATGTCAAGGTCATCTACATTCCCAAGTTCATTGAAAAGAGGACAGAAAAAGATGTCGCCATAAATCTTAGAAAAACGTTTGCTTTTATTATTAATATTATTTTTACTTATCGTTTGCAAATATGTATGGAATAAATCTGTGCATATCAAAAGTTAATATTGAATTATTGAATGCTAATATTCATATAAATGAAGACTGTTATTATTGTAATCTCTTAAATTTAACACAATGCGCATTTTCTTTTAACCATCTGTTTGGCGACCCTTCATAAAAATATGCATAATTGAACCATTCATTATTTGAAATTATGTGCCGAAAGTACTAGACTTGTTTAAACTCAGTCAAACATATGATTAATAGAAAAAATCCATGCACTAAAATACTTAAATATAAATTAAGAAGTATTAAATTTCATGTTATCATTTATGTGAAAAAGAAATTTGGTAAATGAAATTAAATTTGAAATATGTTCACATTTCAGTAGATTTTGTAGCAGCCAAATAAATATATATCACGTAAGAGATTATTGTAATATTTATAACTGTTATAATTTTTTTTAAATTATTATTAAATATAGATGTAGATTTTATTAAATGGTATAATTAGAACTGTTTATACCTATGAGTGCTGCAAAACGGCAAAATGAAATGATTGGGAAGCTTTTCCTTTTAATTTTTAATTATGATTTTACTATCAGGGTTAAAGCATATTTTTATATACTTACGAGATTAGCCATATAAAAAAATGTGAATCTTATGACATGTTCTAATTAGTTATTTTTATTCATGTTGATTATTCATAAATAAAAAAAATGGTGCATTCATAAAGTGAAAAAAGAAATAAGAAATATTATACCTATATAGGTAGCAGAAATATATTTTATTTAAATTTGAAAGATGTTAAGTATTTAACTTTTTATGAATATTCTTTTACAAAGTATTATCAATTTTATTGTAAACATAATACTTTAAAATGTAAAATAGCTTTCACAGTGCATATAATCTTAAAAGTGCAATGAAATCTTTTAAAACTCATTAATATTAATTAATAATGAACTGCTGAAGAATTATACAAATACAATCAGTAGAATGTGTAATACAATATTTCGTAGTTTGAAATATTTCAATAGTAATGATGCAGCTCATACTCTTTAGAATATTTTTGGCCATAAAGTGAGATAAACCCTAAATTTTGATGAGTCTGAGAATACTCTATAATTTTAAATAATTACTTGATAAATGTTGAAAGACTGCTTATGTTTCAGAAAATAGATTTTTTGTAACTTGACTGAAAGTAATGGTTTTAATATGGATGAATTTGATTACTTCTAATTTATGAAGCTTATTATAGAAATCTTTTAATATATTAATTTATGGCATATTAGTTCATCCTAAATACTTCAAGACAAGTACAACCTTCCGATCAAATTTTCAGAGAAATCATTGCAGAACATAACAATTTCAACATTAATTTAAATTACATATGTCGATGCCTAGCATGAAATATTTTATTCATATAAATGATATTCACTCATAGTTAATACATAACATTTTTCTCATAAAGAACTTTATAAAGTCTATTGTTAAAGATCAGATTTTGGAAATGAATTTCTGAAATAGATTGCCTTTTAATGCTGGGGCTTAACTCATTAAATATCCTAAGAAGTATTGAGACGATCACCAAAAGAGAAACATTTAGATTATTTTCTAAATTTAGATAAAACATATTTTTTTAGGTCTAAATTATATATTTTTAATTTTATTTAAAGAAAAACATTAAGTATATGTGCTGTGGCGGCTCGTTCGTTAGGTTCCATTCTTCATTTTCAAAAATTGATTCTTTTTTCCTAGCATTTTTTTTATCTATACACTTAGAGTCTTCGAAGTCCTTTCCAAAAATTTATCATTCTGAGAGTTGGATGATTAACAGAAATGAGAAAAATAATAAATGCACAAAAATAAGCTTGAAAATGAAACAGCAAACGAGAGAAACTCAGGTCCGAATGATTTGTCTTGCAGTACATGAAAGTTCACTACACATAAAACTGGTTGGCTGATTTGAAGTGGAAAAAACAGACATTTTTCACTTAGAAATCAGAGACGCTGGAGCCGCAATTAGAGAAGACCTGGCTTGGAGTACTGATAGTTTAGTTTCCACTTCCATCCGAAATATTTCTGCCTTTCTTTTTCATTTTTTTTTCGAATTTTTTCTACCAGTTTCTTTGGATCTTTATGAGTTTCTGTTTCGATTCTTGTTGTCTTTACTAAAATCCATATTATTTTAATATTAGATTAATCTTCGGAAAAAGATGCGTGAATCGTTTTCTAAAACATTATGCAGATAAAAAAATCTTTATCAAAACACAATAATCAATAATTATTACACATAAAAATGATGAAAGCTAAAGATCATTTATTGCACATCTTATTTGGGGGGGGGCATTCCTTTTTGGAAGGAGGAGTATAATCGTTTGACTGGGGAAAGATGGTGTTGTGAATGGAAAAAGAAGTTCTGATACTTTTATCAGTCGAAATATCACTTCAAAATGGGCATAATTTTTGATTGACAAAACTACAAGGGATTTATATCGTATGATACTTAATATGTTTGATATGGTGCAAACTTCATAAGTGAAGATGAAATTAAAACTCATAGGCTACTTATAGATAAAATATAATTTCTAAAATTAAATTTCTTGAAAAATATTTTTGTAATACTATTCATTTCTTAGCTGAAGATTATCTTCTGATCATCATAATGAATTACAAAAGAAGCAACGACTGGTATTACCACAATGAATTACCTGGATGATTTTGTTGTAATTACCCTTATGGTTACTATCCTTTTACCAATTATTTAATACCACTACTCTGGAAACGTATTAAACGCTCAATTTGTACTGAGCTTTCATTTGGAATTTTTGGAATTTGAAAAAATTAGAATTCGGTACTTTCTGCTATTCTCCTTCAATTATCAACAAAAGAAAGACAGCTTTCGACAGTTCATGTGAAAAAGTATATCACTATTAACATAAATATGCTTGGGTGCATGTTTACTAATGTATTTATATGCGCTTAGACAGATATAATTTAAAAAAAAAACATTTGAATGAAGCATGTTTGGAATGAAAAGATTTATCAAATTCTATAGGCTCAATTTCAGGAAAGTCATAATATTTTTTTCTACGTTTACTATACAAGAAATTGAAAAGAACATATATCAGGTTACAATTTTTAATATTAAGCTCTCTTAATGACTCTAACTGAAAGTCAATTTTCATACTTCTAACTTAATTATAACTTCTTCTTTATGGATATTGATGTTATTTCAAAACTGCATATTATGCACATTAATTTCGCAAGAAAATTATTTTCGAATTAATTATATGAACCACCTTCAGTTTTAGAAAATTTTCATGCAACTATTTCTATAAATCAGAGCAAAATTAATTTTTGCCATAAAGAGTATCATTAAAACCATGTATTCAGGGCATATATCAAAAATGCAGCCCCAGTTAATTGACCCAGTGTTTCAGTCTAGCGAAATTCAGAATCATTAAACACGATTAAATTCTTTTACTCGAAAAGTTCTGATAATGAAGAAATTACGAAATATTTGCAACATCCTTTTTTTGTCCCCGAAATTCTCAAGACACTTCTTAAAACTTTGATAACAATAGATAATAAAGACTTCTTCTAATCTCTGAAGAGAAAGTATATCAGCAACAGAATCAACCTATCCGAACCACAAAGCGAAACGCTTATTGATTATGCTATTAAAAGAGGACCACATGTAGCGAGGTAATTTGGAGACCCCTGCAAATGCACATCCAAAATTAGAGATAATGATTCTCTAGAGAGTTGGAAGCTTTGTGTCATTCGAGATAAGGCAAGGTAGAGGGAACGATTAAAATTTTATTGACAAAGAATGAGAAAATAAATGATTAATGACACACAAGGGTAACGTCAGATTTTTGATGTTGTAATTAATTTGGATTATTCGACAAGAACATGAATTACAGGCCCTGAAATTAGCTGAGATTCAATTGAAGGAAATGGGTCGATGATGTGTTACTATTTTTTTTTGTCTTGCATTGTTGTTTATAATAGAGTTTCAAACAAAGATTACTGAATAATTTATAAATAGTACTAAAATAAACATACAAAAAAGAAAATATAATAATTTTTATTTAACCAAAGGAGGAAAAGACATAATCGTTAGTGAATCTTTTTGGGAGTTACCGTTTGAAGTTTTTAAATAGTTTTAATTAAGTATTTATCTATATAATCTTTATATATTATTTAGTGCCTGGATGATTATTGATTGTCTTTCATGATTATTAAGGAAAGTGTTAATTTTCAATAATGATTAAGATCCCGAAATTTGTTAAAATTGTTTTTCCCAAAATTTGTTGATGAGTCTAGAATAACCTATCAAGATGTACAAGAGAGAAGTTTATTTTAATGCTGTCTTTTTTTATGACTGTGTCAAGAATAGTTAACTAAATTTAGCTAATGAGATCAAAATACAATCATACAATTTAAAATTAGCAATTTCCTTATTAGTACAACAGCATTGAATCAAGAATCATGATATGTGATTTCTTTGTCAGATTTAACTTATTTTTCTATTTGGAAATATATGCCTATTTGAAATGGTTTATTAATTAGCTATTCCGCTAAGATTAGAGTGGATTTCATAATATTAATTGCTTTTCCTATATTTCGCTTGGCTATTTTATAGCAGAAAATAAAACTCTATGATTTATTTACCTATCATAAACCATAAATTACCACAATTGTCGATAATTTAATTCGAAATTGTCGGAAAGATTGTGAGAAATGATGGTATTCTATAATGAAGCCAATTTAATTTAGAAACAAGTTCTCACGTTTGAAATACAGATTGTCTTAAAAATTAGACATTCATAATTCTAACTTTAAAGATACAACTCGCAACATTGAAGATCATAGTAATCATATTGGATATTCGGTTTCTCTCCAAGATATCTCGTTAGTGTAAAGGAAGTAAGTGTCTTTTCCGCACGAACGCTTTCTACGTTGCCATTTCCCATCCCTATCACACACGAATGTGTTACCGGTAGTTGGTAGAAACAGCTTTGATTTTCGCATTATTATTACCAAGTATTCAATACACAAAGGGTAGAATACCAAAATGAAATGCAATGAAACTTCTACTCAACGATGAATATTATCTGTATCCATATCTTGCTACATACAAGAATTTACTATAGGAATGTAACTATTTTTTTAATCAGCTGAAATCAATCATGCATCTGAATGCTACCCAAAATAATGAAAATCAAATTTACACTGTGATTTATTTTGAAAATTCATGCTTAGTAGTGATACTAAATAATCAATATTAATTATAGATAATCACCGTATTAATAAAATTTATCATATATATATATATATATATATATATATATATATATATATATATATGTATATATTGAATCTGTATTGTTTATTTGCAATATTATAGGAAAATTGTTCGAATTGAGTATCATTTTATATGGAATCCATATTGATAAAATATTCTTTTATCAATATGGATTAATTAATTAAATTTATTATTTTAATTTATCTATTTTTGCAACGTATTATATAGAAGGTTTACTGCTAAAATATCTTACTAAATGAAGATAGTCTCTATATTTAGACCATGAGAATTTATAGTTTTTACATCATTGATATGTTTTATTTGAAATATGTGAAACTCGAAGGATTTCAATAACATTGAATCAATGTCTTTAAAATGAATCTATATACAAAATAATGAATCCAAACTAAAACTGTAAGTTTTATACTAAGTACTTAATTGCTTAATTGAATTCTAAAAGTTATATATCTTCTATTAATAAGAATAAGCGCATGTGTGTGTGTGTGTGTCAAACAGTTTGACTTAGTGCTGCCAGATTTTATGCATATAGATTTGTAAGGATGAGAAGATTACATTTGGAAGGATAAATAAAGAAGGATACATTTCGGAGCGATTTTTTTTAATTAATTAAAAGTTAAGTTGTATTTTGACTTTTCCACGAGATAACTTCCGAATATATTATTGCAAAAATCTAAATTTTAAATCATTTCAAAATTTTTTTAAAAATGTCTATTTTAATGTTGTAATTCCTCAATCGGTCAAATTGTTCCTCAATTCCGATAATTTAAAAAAAAAATATTTTGTGCCTAATTTATAACAACAAATTGTATTGTTGCCATGACGACCAAACTGTTTTCATTATTTCAATATATATTCGATCACATGATTATTTTTCATTACCCAAACCTAGACAGAATTTTGTTTAATAAGTGTATAGATTACAAAACGAATAAAAAAGGGATGTTACATCATCGTAAAATTCGGAAGGTAGATGAGCTGCAGATTTACGTTTTAGTAGCACCATGGTCTAAGGAACTTATCAGAAAGATTCTTGCGCATACTGAATAGAAGATATGTAAGACAATTAAAATAACACGTCTTTAATATTTGACAATTTGACAGAATCATAGGCATCCGCACGATTTAACTAAAATTAAATATAGCTAGTATCCTCCAAGAAGCAGCTTGTAGTCAAAGGCGACTAGCATTTAATAACATATCTTACTTTATCTTCATTAACCCTATAAGCAAATTGCGAGTAGAACATTTCAAAAGTTGGGTGCTTCTTATAATGATATCATTATTTTCAAGGTGTATTTAAATTCAACGCAAGATCTTGGGTGCAATAAATAAATCAACACCCCATTTGGAACAGGCATTACCAAACACAGACACAGTTAAAGAGTTCGAAACTAATTTCATTCACAGGCACGTTACGTGAAATAATCGATTCTCATTTCTGAAACGAAGGGAGGGCGTTTCCAATTTCGTTCGGATTAATCCTAGGAAATGTGACATGACGAAAATCTGAATAAGATTAAAGGCGATTTTCTTTCTTTCTTCTTTTTTTTACTTTTCACTGAAAGCCAATATTGGATGGTCCTTCTAAACCTGATGAGTTAGGCTTTTAACTATGATTAAATGTCTTCCACAATTCTTGAAGATCTAAAATTGGCTTGTATTTTTTTATATCAATACCGCTTTCATCTTTCCACCTGTAACGAAGAATTATTATGATTCCAAAAACTGAAGCTTGACGTGAGCGAGATTGAGAATCATACGATTTATTATTCATTTTTCATAGATTAATTCGAAATGTTCTTTTACCGACAATTTTTAGGATAATTCTTGAATGCTTTTATGAAATATTAAATATGATATTAGAATAATTGACTATGGAAATCTAAAATTATCCCATTATTATTAGAAAATTTGCCATATTTTTTTTTTCTTTTAGTAACATATTTCACAGCAATATAATGAAAATTCATATCTTGCTTTCTTCAAATTGCTCATTACTTTTTGCGAAACTTCTCAAAACTTTAAACTTAAGTTATTTAACACTATGATTCTTGGATTAATATCTGATAAAAGATTTAGTTGATCTCTTATTATTATTATGTAATCTATCGAAATTGTACATCTGCCAATTATACATCTGAGAATACTTATTTACTCCTAAAATTCAAATAATTTAATTCAAGTTTTAAAAACTAATATATTTTTTTTCTTTTAAAAGCTAAAAATTATTGATTTCGCATTTTATTTCTATAATTTTAATCTTAAAAAGTGATTTGAGCTTTTGTTGTTGCCGTTGATGCTTAGCAATTTCTTGTTAAATCTAATTCAAGTGCATTTTCTAATATTTACTCACTGTAATCTTTATAGTTTCATTTTATAATAGAATTTCACCTAAAACCTTTTAGCAAAATTTGCAATATTAACATAAATTAAATAAATTAAGATAAATTCTATTGCATTATGGGAACAAACTTTCAAGTCAGTTATCAAAATATTTCAGTGCTTAGCTTTTCCATCGCTAAATTCATTCCAATTAAATTAACAGATAAAAAGGGTGGAAACTAAACAATAAATTTTTCTAAAAGCTAAGTCTTTTTAGATATTATAGGAAATATTTGATATTTATAATTTTACTTTTTATTTTGGAAATGTTTCGAAAATAATTTGTTTGATAGATTTAAGTGTTAATGTATGATACTATCAAAAATTGTTGTTTTCATTTCGTCATTGGCATATTTAAATGCATAATAATATTTTTAGTCGATATAAATTTTAATCTGTATGAAAAGTAATTATTATGCATATAGTATTTTAGAGAAAATAGTCAAAATGTCGAATAAAGTATTTAAAAAGATTTGACAAACCGTCGAAAATATCACATTTTTCACTAAGTTTTTAGATTAGTAGTGGGTTAGAGTTTTATTGTTAATACGTTTATAATCAAATTTTTAAAAATTAACATCTGAAATACGCATTCCTATTTGTTATTAAGCACATTTAAAATAACTTGAGAAATCAAGTATTCTAAAAGCTTAATAATGAGCTTATTCAAAGAATTAGTACTTTTTAATAATTTTTTATAATGTACATGTCAAATGGGATGTTTTTGATAAGGATAGAAATGAAATAGAAATGCAATATTTATACGATTTAAAGGTCAAGGCATATAAATGTTGTCTGTGATATAGAAAATCATGCCTTATAGGTATTGAATGCATTTTTATTTTTGAGTTTTAGGTTATTCAAATAAATATCTGAAAGGAATCTCCTTGTACCTGTTGAATTCGATACCTGAACATTTTCATTTAAACGATTTAGAAGATCAAAACAAATATCCACCAACAATAAGGGTATCATCTGTAATATGGTAAAGCATAGAGAAACCTACAAAATTGTCATGTTCTAAAACCATTTCATTGATACTTGCCTAGCTTGGTTAAGCAGGTATGTTCCAAAAGGCACAATTATATTAACTTATTTACTAGTAGTTCTAAGATGTAGGTTTTATCGGATCAAAAGACATTGTTGCTAACTTAGAATGCAAAGAGGAATCAGTTGGAAATGAAATGATAGGAGCTAGGCTTCCTCATGAAGGGAATACCGGTTTACAGTTGATTACAATAATTGACGCCTTATCATTTGGGAAGGAATCCTTATCATTTGGGAAGGAATACTTAAAGGAATCCTAAATGCGTACGAGAAAGTGCCAAAGTTATAGAAGATAATAGTTGGATCAGTATCTTAATGAAGATTCTGGTCTAACACATGCTTAGAAATGTATCTTTAAATGCCAGCTATCTTTAAAGGCAAACCAGTGATGAGTTTGTTAGATTCTGTTAACATCATACTCGATTAATATAAGATTTATCGACGATCGAATCACACAAATTATTGATTAACGGTTTCTTGCCCATATTTTGTTACCAGTTAATTAGATGAATTATTTTTTGTCTATATTCCTCCTTAACCGGTTCTAAACTGGAGAGAAATATTATAGAGAAGTGAGACACCATACATAAATTTCATTATTATTCAGCTACATTTCATACCTGACAAGTATTTAATATTATTATCCGTTAAAGAAAATTGCGTGATCCGTCAAAAGGCTTTCAAGAAATTAATTTTTTATCTTTTCTTCCAAATGCATGAAGAGTTACACATTTTTCAATTTTTAGTAAATATATATATATATATTCTATACTTTGTAGAATATTTTGACTTCCCTTTTAATTCTTTTATTTTTTTTATTCTTTCGTAGTCGATCATATTATTAATGAAATATATATTTACATAATTTCTATTCAATTTCATTTTTATTCAAAACATGAATTTTCCATTATTTATCTTAAGTAGTATTTTTCAGACATTGTTTGAATTAATATGCATAATATATTATTAATAAGATATAAAATATATTTCTACTGATTTTTTCAAAATTGAGCTTTAAGTTTTCAAGTTTTTTATATATTGTAAACATCTATTATAATTCAGTAATTGAAATGAATTAATGAAAGTCACGACATTTATAATTTCCTCTTTTTTCCAGCGAATACTAAAGAGTAATAGTTGTTTTTATGCGTTTAACAAAGAGACGAAATGAATATGGTACAAATACTAACTCCTTTTTTACAGGAATGATATCATAGGCTGTATAATAAATGAATTATAAACCCTTTATGAAAAAAAAAATTATCTCCCTAGGGGAAACGTCTGTGAAGAAACTTAATTCTCGGCAAGTTTATTAATTATTTCTTAGAAGAAAAGAGTCGAAAGAAGAAAAACACTTTGTAAATAATAAGGGAAATGAAATATGATTTAGAAACCCAAAAGTGTGGAAAAAATGTCATTATTTAATTCTCGATACACAGTTTAAATTATTTCGATTAATTAGAAATTCGAATCATGAAATTAATATTTAAATAAATGAAAGAAAATCAATTATGAATTTCCCAGAACAATGCATCAATTTAGAATTGTAATTATTGTTTATATGCTCTATGAATAGTTTTAATGCAACTGAATTAATTATGATACTTTAAAAAAATTGCTTTTATTAAGGCTGCCAAGATATTCTTTCTTCTTAATTCATCAGATAGCCTTTATTTTGGCATTATGAAGCAAGGCCAAATTTTGTTAAAAAATAAAAGTTTGATAATAATTAAAATTTTTCATATAAAATCGCTTACAGAATAAAAAATGATGATTTTTACAATGACAAGTAAGACCAATAAAAATATTAATCCCTAATCTATGGTACCAATAGTATTTTTGTTGCAAATGTATGATAGATATATCTTTACAAAGAAATATTTTGCAGAAGCTAAGAACAAAATGATTGAACTGTCAAAAATAGGTTACTTTTTATTTATTTATTAATATATTAAGTATATGATTCCCAAAGAATTTTTCATCCTTATATTTCTCACTCCTTTTTTTAAATTTAATTTTAAATTAAAAGTTCCCCAAGATTGAAATTGTATAGATTTCCTTGTTTATTAAAGGAAAAAATAAATGTAGCAGAATTTTCAACTATCCAAATTTATGCATGTTAACATTTTATTCGTAAAATAATATCCATAGACATATATTTTGAATTTATTTTATCTATTACTTTACAAATATAAAATGTGCTGGATAATTTATCGAATGACGAAATAAAAAGCATAATTTCCTTTCAGAATTCTAATTATGGTAAACTTCTGAAAATATTCATTTTATGATATTTCTTTTTTTAAATCGCATTTTAAATGGATGGTTTATACAAAGCGTTATTTCATATTAGAATAGCAATTTCATTATGAAATTATTCTATCGTTTGAGATGATATTGGTTCGTATAAAGTATTTTAATAAGCTTTAAACAAGAAAAATTAAAAATTTTAATTTTTGAATAAAATAACTTTTGATAAAAATTTTCTTAGAAATTATTAAAACTGAAATCGAAAATTCTAAGATGACTAGGAAATTCTAGGATTTTATTATTGAAAAGCACTATTTAAAGTGTATGAATTATTTGATATCATATGGGCTAAACCCCGTTTGTAAGTAATGTACGTATACGTATTCAAACATCGCAATCACAAATATTGAATGGCTATATATAAATGATACAAAACAGGCCAAATTAAATTACAAGCATTCCCATCATTTTCATTGAATTGATCGAAGGAAATGTTATTTTGCTAATTAGAAATCTGACTGCTTTTCCAGGTAATTCTGAAATTCGAATGGTTACAATTATAAGCAATTTTCATCTGGAAGAATTCCTAGAATAACACTGGAAGATTCAAAATCCATTTATTTGCTGGATCATTTGTCATGTATGTTTTGGAAGAAGCATACCAAAGGCAAACATAATTTTCTCTCTGTATTATCAAGGGAATAACAACTCCAATGGTTGTTTTTGATTTATTGTCGATTGCAAATGTTTGACGATCGTGCAATGAACAATTATAGATATTTATTTTGTGAATTGTTTCAGAATTTTGAAATGTTTCTTCCCACAAAATATAATTACAAATGAAAGATTTTGGAAGCCTCTTGATAGCATTGAGAATGAATTAATAAAATGAATCTATTTTCTGAATCAGGAAGATGCATTTTAATAATTATAATTTCAATGCACAAATCTTATAAATAAAAATGTTCTAATTTTTGGAATCAATAAAGAGTTTGCTTTTAATTGAAGTCTTAATAAAATTGTTTGGTTTAGATTTTGTTTAATAATGTTTGGATTTAAAACGTCAATGTTGGTATGTTAACTACATTAGTAACTGCCATTGATTCGAAGTTTTACTGAAGATGTAAACTTTTATATACTGTTCACTTACTTTTCACTAGTTTCATTTGCTATATTTAGGTTATTCTTTTCAGGCTTAATGAGGTAATTTATATTTATTTACTTACTTATAACCCCTTGTTCCTTTTAAAATCCTTCAAAAATACATTGAAATGTTTTGCTTATTAACTTAAAATCCATAGCTTAGAAGAACGATTATGTCCTATAGAAATTCCAAAACTTTGCTTGTTGTCTTCGCAATAGATGTACCGAAACAGTCTCAAACGTAAAGAATGTAGATTCAGGGGAGCAGATAATTTATTTATCAAGAATTAAGCAAAAGAGCAGGTATAAAGATAAAATGTTGACTAAATATTTATTGGAGTACAAATTTACAAAAGAAGTACAATTGCAGGAATAACAGAATTAAAAACCGTATGTAATAGGATAGTATATCGAACACCCTATCGAAATCAAACCTTTGGTAAACTAATTATTCGAAGAATTTGCCTTCTGAAGTTCTATACGCTTCGTATACTGTTAATCATGAAACTGTGACAGTGTTCTACTGTAAGCTCGCAATTTGTCAAACATTTGTCGCAGAAAGTATCTATTGTATCATTTTTTAAGCTTAATTTATTGACAAAAACTTTCCTTCTGGATGTCATTTTCTTTTGCGTTTAAGACGACTTTGAATCGCAAAAACGTCTTTTTTCTGTATGCCTGACAAACTTATATAGTCCCTATATGAGATGTGAGGGTATCTCTGTATAAATTAACTTTTTTTTTGTGGTGTGACTATTTTTAAGCCAAACTTCTGCGCAGTAGCTTCTGAGGGTAAAGACCCCTATGCACCCAATGGCAGAAGTCTGACTTATAGCTCATATGAAGTTAGCACACACACATTGGCTTGCCGAACCCCTTTTCACAGGGGGGCTCATTCCCCCACCTCACAGAGAGAACACTAGGAAGAGAACAATCACGCCCGAACCAGGACTCGAACCCGGAACGCCTAGATCACGTATTAGACGCGCTACCCCTAGGCCAGGACGTCGGCGTATAAGTTAATGGATTATTTTAATACTCAATTTAGGATAAAGCGCTGTCATTACTAAAGCTTCAGAAATGTTCTGACATCCTTCATTGATGATTTAGAAGTTAGACTCTTTCTTGAAAAATATTCAAATTCAAATATTTTTTTGTTATTCGGAGAACTTAATAAAAATATATTGAATTAGAGTATAATATGTATTAAAATGTGTTATATAATGTGTTTCTCATGCACATGCACATTACACATCCAGTCTTAATATTCGCAATTTCATAATAATTTATCAATTAAACTGTATGCTCTGGAAACATATACTATATGAATTCCATCAACAATTTATGCTTAAATATGAAGTTATAGTAATGACTAGTTTTCAATCATTTATTCTAAATGTTTGGATCCATCTGCGCTAAAATACAAATATATCACCATTCTCATTGATAATTAGTTAAGCGAAGAATTCCGTTTTGCTTATTCGATATCATACTTTTGTTTCAAGCAATTTGAAATTCCGAATACTACAATTATAACCGTTGAAGAATTCATGGAATAATATTAAAATTTTCAAGAAATGTTTATTTATCAAATCATTTACTATGTAGTATTTTAGTGTAGACTTAATAAATACAAATACAACTTCTCTACTATGTCATCTGATAAATTCTAACTCAGATGAATATTTCTGATTTACTATGGATTTTAAGTATTCAAAAATCATTTAATTGTCCATTATATTTATTTACTCACTGAATCCATTCATCGCATTTCAAGATTTGTAGACAAAAATATAATTGAATTATTTTAGAAGCATATTTATAAACATTACACTGCAACATGTTATAGTAAATCTCTAAATCAAGACTAAATTTTTGCGAAATCTAGAAAAAAAAAATATTTCACTGATTATACACACATTGCAGATTAGAGGTTATTATTATCTTTTGAACATATTTCCTGTATTCTGGGGCTTTCAGACATTCATTTAATTTAATCTGTTGTTATTGTCCTTAAAATGACAAGTAGAGTTTGACGAAATTTACTAGATAATAAGATAATAACTTCTGTTATAATTCTGCCTTTATTTCGGAAATCCCGTATACATTAATGAAGAGCTTCAAAAGCCTTTTGTTTGGCATAATTCTCACATTTTAAACGGAAAATATATAAATTTGTATAGCGAATTCCCATAAGCCATACAAATTTGTCAGATCGAATTAAGTTCAGATGTAATTATAATACTGAATACATAGTACAAAATGCAGATAAAGCTTCAACAGATATTCTGTTTCTATATTGTGAATAAATATATTCTATTTCCACGTTATGATTAGGTGTTCTGTCTCCAAGTTGTGAATAGATATTCTTTTTCCCACATACGTGAATAATGAACTAATGGTGTCTTGCTATGATACATACGGCAAATAATCACTTATTTTCACTCCCTCTTTTGAATCTCCGTAATGAAAATGTATTTTACGATAATGTTTGTCAAAATATTTTATAGATTAAGAGCCTTTAATTTAAAACAAATGATAAGATTTGGAAGCTCTATCATGTATTGTTTAGCTCAATGTAGTTCTTATTACAATTGATGTAGCTTATGAGATATGCATATTTGCATATTTTGAAGTTAAATTAAAGAAAAATCGCTCGCAGTTGTGTTTCGAAAAACAGAACTGAAGAGATCAGCCTGAATGTAACAATCAAATGAAGATTAAATATATATCGGTATACCGATTTCTTCTGCTGGTGAATGTCACAATCAGAATACTGTACTCATAAGTTTCTTTATCTTAAACATATTCATTAGCCATGCCATGGATTAGCACACTAGACCTCTAGTAGATATATTTTAATGTTTCTGAAAAACCTGATACTTAGAAATTTTGGTGTGTCATGAAGAATCAAGAATAACAAGCATTGAAAAACTTATCTTCTTTAATGATGTTCATTAGAATCAAGAATAACAAGCATTGCAAAACTTATCTTCTTTAATGATGTTCATTACTGTATTAATATTCAACAATACTCGTCCTTAATTAATACTGTGTATACAGACATATGTAGACAGAAAGAAAAAGTAATTATTGGTAAATATTACTGTTATTTTGTGTTTCATTTCGGCTGGAATAATAATTTTTTTCCTTTGTGTTCGAAACACATTGTTTCAGAAGTAGGAATTAATATGAATAGCTGAGCTTTATGGCATTGAATGTGAATAAAAAAGAACGAAACATAATTAGAATTTCCAAGGGCAAATAATATAGACTACAATTCTCATTTTCGAATTATTTGTAAAACAGGAGAAGAATTTTCCATTTTATAGTAGAAAATACGATTTAAACTTATTCTGTATGTTAAGACGAACCATATAAGATACGCACGCTAAAAACATTATAGTGCAGCTTATAAGCTAGTTAACAAAGTCTCTGCACGAGCAATTGCTTTTGTATTGTGGTCATGTTACTGGACTGCGAATCACAAGGTACCAGGTTCTATCCTCGCACATCGCAAACTCGCCACAACTTAAAAGAACAAAGCAGGATTGGGATCTCCAAGGGCAAATGATATAGACTTCTCCTCTTCAAATTATTTATACAACACAGAAAGAATTCTCCATTTCTCACAGGAAATATGGTCTAGTTTAATCTATACATTACGGGAATATTTATCTAGACATACTAAATTGCAAATCTGCATCAACCGGTTAAAGGATGAATTATTCTACATTTTTTTTTCTCAATATGGATTCGGAGCTAAAGCAAGCTTCGAAATTCCTTCATTCTATGCAAACCGCGTTATCCATTAAATTCTTCTGAAAGATGAAAGGATGAAATATCGTTCTCCGAAAATATGAAATACCGTTTCGAATTGTATCTGCTCGGAGAGATGGTGAAAATATGTCACATGTCCTATGATTCATTGATTCGATTGTGCCAGATTCAGTCTTGGAATGATAAATTCGAATTATTTAGCGATACTTTTAAGAATACTTGAAGCTTTTATGGTTCATGTAAGGGTATTGCACATATTTAGGTATGTGATGCGCCAGCCAAACATTGCATAGAAGTGTTTCATATTTTCATCATTTATATGTTTCCGTTTGATAGTATGGTTTGAAAATAAAACATTTTAATCGTTCACTAAGTAGAAAACTCGTAAGTTCTGGTTCTCATTTAATAAAATATTTTGTGTTAGTAGCAAATATTGTTTCAATTACCTTTGAAAATCTTGGTTTAAATATATTTGGTATAGATACTAGATGGTATATCCACACTTTTATAATTCACTCTCATAATATAATTAATAAAAACGATTTTTAATAATTAATGAATGACTTATGCAAAAAAATTTATTTTCATTGTAGTCATTAAATATTAATTCAACTTCATAATTATCATGGACTTAGTATTAAATAAAATTTTCATAAATTTAGTACTAGGTAGCGCCACTCAAATGGAATAAAAATTTAATGAAAATTACTCACTGATATTTACTACAAGACTCATTTCCATTAATGTTCTGAGGAGAAGAGAGAGAGAGAGTCTGCATTCTGTCTTCAGCCATTTGTCCTCATCTCTTGGTTAGATATATGGATGCACTTAAAAAGAATTACCCTACCCTTTCATTAGCCTCCTGAACAATTCAAAATGTATCATGTAGATAAAAAAGTTCTAATGCAGTTTTTATTTACTAAATTTATACTTCATAAAATTAAATTTAAAGTTGATTACTTATAAAAAGACTGGCCCTAATTTCCTTAAAAAGATATTATAGTTCTCTTGAGATAAATGCTTCAGTAACTTTTTATGATTTCCGACCAAATCCATAAATAGTAATTGAATTTAGGAATGAAGCCAATGGTGTTCCCTTTTTCCTATAACCCTCTTACTATTTAAAATAGAAAAATGATTCAAATTAAGTTAATATTAGCATATATCTTAGCCCTTTAAAAGCTAAGAGTTGATAGACCATATTCCACAGAACACCACAACAAGCATTTTTTTACTGCTCGTATTACTTCCTAGTATCTGTATTATTTAACTGTTCTTGAATAAGGATTACATGCTGTTTATCCAGCATTTTATCTATGAGAGAAAGTAATCTGTTTTTATCTAACCACTATATATATATATATAACCAATCTTAAGTAAGAAAAAGTTTGAAAACGAAACTAAAATGAAAACGAAACAAAACAGTTTCGAAATCGCAACTAAAATTTATAACCTATTTAAACTAAAACCAAAAAAGAACTTCATAGTATTTAGAGAGCGCAATTGCAGCTACTTCTAAAACACAGATGAATTGATACAAAAGTATTAGAATCAAGTTAATAGGAAAAACAAAAAATCAAATAAAAATTAAACCAAAAAAATTATAAAAAATATAAAAAAAGAATCCGGCCTGAAGACTTTTTCAAGGGTCACCCTCAGGCAGGGATTCAAAGAAAGGGATTTTTTCTGTGAGGAAATACACGAGTCACGAGGGGTCTTTCTTACTTTTTCTTACTTTTCGGGTCACGAGGAATCATTATTAGACAATGTCTGTATTTCCTCACAGAAAAAATCCCTTTCTTTGAATCCCTGCCTGAGGGTGACCCTTGAAAAAGTCTTCAGGCCGGATTCTTTTTTTATATTTTTTATAATTTTTTTGGTTTAATTTTTATTTGATTTTTTGTTTTTCCTATTAACTTGATTCTAATACTTTTGTATATATATATATATATATATATATATATATATATATATATATATATATATATAATACTTTTATGCAATAAACAACAATAAAATTGCAGAATTGTGTTATTAAAATATATAATAACAGAGAAATACTATAATTTTCCCGTGATTAGTATGTTACGACGTATTATGTTGCTTTTATTCATTTAACCGAGCATATTGCTCACATGCCGCACATATAACCAGTTAAGAGCAGCGGTACATTGCGAAGTATCACATTTTACCACCAGCGGTTCAATGTTTTCAGTTATTTGGAGCGAAACGTAATCGTAAATGGTGAATGTTGAGGGTGAAATGTAGCGTGCTTTCCACAACTTCTCGTTGCACAGTAATGAAATTTATGAAGAAATGGGGACCACATTACACAGCAATATCATCAGCTAGGTGCAACGGAAGTTGCAAAGCTGCAGAGTATGACGGTGGTAAACTTTTAATACAATCTTCACTCAGCTCTCTAACATAGAATAATATGACTTGAAGAGGAAATGAAGTATGTGATTTTAAAACTATTACACGTTATTCAGCTGTAGTAAATTTCGATTTATAGAATGTTTAATAAGTGGTATTATATTTATCATTAAACACAGTTAAATAATTTTGATTAGAGACAGAATAAATTATATATATTTGATATTTTAGGACAGATTTAAATTACAACGTTAATAATGAAGAAGAGCTGCACGTTTGAAATCAAAATCATTTGTTTTCCATAAACTATTTCTATCTGTTTTGTATCTTTTATTTGAAATTGTATCAATTTCATGATACATGATTTGTCATTTAGTGAAGAATACGTTTTTTTTAAATATGTATCTCTAAAAGGAATTGTTTTAAATTATAAATATATGGCGATTTTTTATGAACCTTGAATGGGAAAAAGAAGCGCCTATACGAACAGATGAGCAAAACCGTCATTAGCCCCTCAAAAAAACTCCTTTTAGCAAATAACAATATGTGTTTAAGGTAACTGTTGAATAAATGAAATATTAAATATGTGTAATTAAAGATACAGAAAAGAAAGGTAATAGTCTGTCAAAAAATCATAACACTAAAAAAAATGCATCCATATTTTTTTTCCGAATTAATTTGGTTAATTCCTTAAGCTTAACGTATCATGATTTGTTAAAATTTTAAATAAAAATCTTAGTTATATATCTAATATTTTTTTCAGAATTATTTTTGATTAATAATTTGAGTCGTCCTAGATTATATAAAGCAAATTTAAAATTCAATGCAAGGAAGAAGTGTCACATTAGATTACACTCCAAGAAAATGAAACCAATGATTGGTAATTTGTTTCTCAACAAATATAATTGAAGTGAATAGCAGAGTGGATAGCCTTTCTCTTAGAGTAGTAGCCGTCTTTATTGCCAAAGGTGATCTCACTTCATACAAATAATAGATACATATGAAGGATAAAAAAAAGCATAAATATATCCAGGGGCTTTTAACTATATTGTAAATCAAGTTACATGATGAAAGTCTAATATATGCGGAAAAATAATGAATAATATATTTTTGTTATTTATGAAGCTTAACTTTCAGTAATTCATACTAATTATTTATTTTATGTTTATAATTATTCTTAGAATTAGATTCGATTCGGTAAGATTCAAGTTTAAAGACTAAACATTCCTGGAAAATCTCCCAACTTTTGATTTCTCTCAGAGAGCAAGTGAAATTTGGTTCAACCCAATGCCTACATGTTTCAGATTCAAAATGATATTCTTCTAGAATTTATATAAGTTTTTCTATTTATCTGGATTTCAAATTATGAAAATAAAAAAAAAATTGTATGTATTGAGCATACGCAGTTTAAATTTGATTAGTAAAAATGCTTAAATTTTTTTGAATATTTACCGACTTTACACTTAAAGTATTATATACATTTTAAATTGTAATAGGATACTTTAAGGATACATTGTTTTACACCAGAAATATTTACATAATTTTCTTGAAAATTTTGCATTTTATAAACACAAAACATACTGGAAAAAAATCTGAGATTTTTTCAAACAAAAAGTATATTTTTCTGAATATGAGTGAATTTTAGGAAAATGCAAATTAGTCCAACATTTCAAACTATGTGCTTTCTATATAAAGGAGTATTCCAAAATACATTTCTTATTTCTCAATTTCAGATCGATCTCCTAAATACTACTGTCGTTACTGAATCTTCATGGTAAATCATTAATTCAGATAAATTTTTATATAATGAAAGTTCAAAGACAGTTCGTCCAGTCTTTCTGTAAAAATTCAAAAAGTACGTAAACGTGTATTGTTCGAATTGAGGCCGAAATTTAGTTTCACTACATCTTAGTGATAAAAAATTAAATACTTCCTATTCGCCCCTTTTTTTCTCCTCTCCTATTTTCGTGGCATTCTTACAAATTTAATACCCATTTATGTAATGTCATTAATATGAAAAATGCATAGGCTCATTTTGAAAAGAAACATGTCTTTAACCCCCCAAAAAGAGAGAAAATTGACGGAGGACATTTCTAAATTTAAAATGTTAACGCCATAATTTTTGCTACTTAAGTCATAAAAAATTTATTAAATAAAAATGCGGATAAAAAACACTGGCTTTTCACATTTAATAAGATAATTTAAAGAAGAAAAGAAAAAAAAAGTTTTAGAAATAATGGGTCGCTAACTGAGTTGATAGTGACATAATGAGATTAAAACGAAAGATGATTTCCTTTTATCTTTTTGTTTTACACATTTGATTTTTATTGGAACAGTTATGGTGACACATTTCTTTGGAATAAGTTCAACATCTGAATACTTAATCTAATTAAGCATGTTATAGCTTTTTGCTTCAACCACAAATTTCATATTTTGCTTAATTTTTTCTCATAAAGAAATTTTTCCATTGTTTCAAAACTATTACTTAATTAATGCATAAAATCGTTTGGAGATGTTTGTTTTCGCCTACAAACGTAATCGTTCTTGAAATTTTCTTCACATTTTGAAACTGTAAAATAAATTGTATTTTTCCGTTTTGTTTAAACTGTGTTTGACGATTTTTATTCAAATTAAATATAAAGAAGAAAATATTATTTTTTTTATATAAATCTTCGCTTCTGTTTGGAATAAACTGGTTTTGCATATAATTTATTAAGACATTAATATTATCTATGCATATACTTTAGTTTATAAATGAATTATTTAATAATTCACCTTATTTCATATTTTATTTGCATTTTATATATATAATTCCCTTTTAAAAATTAATTATTTAAATTTTAATATAATATATTGAACATGTTCATCAGGTGACACATCAGCCGCTTATTACTAATTATTTTATAGAAAAACAAGAATTCATCAAGTTGAACTTTCGATGTATCAAATGAGCAATGATGCGACGAAACACTGGAAAAAAAAATGAAGATGAAGATGTAAAAAGTAAGGTTTCTTACATGAGCAGTCTTGCAGCTGCTTTTGAAAGATCAGCGGCCTGGAAGTAATGGCCTTGTTTCGAAGCGCATCTTTCTTCCAGACTTCAAAACCAGCTTATATCCAGTTATAAAAGGTAGAGTTAAGATTTTTAATAAAAGCCATGGAAATTTTTCAATACAGAAAGTGTGCTTAGGTTTAATTATGTTTTTTTTTTATCTGTACAGGTCAAACAGAAATGCAATGATGAAATGCTTTAATATGTACTAATAGTGATTTTTTTTTATTTAATTGCGAAGATAAAATAAATAAAAAAGAAAAACAGTAAATTGAAACCTTTGAACTATTTGCAAAATTATGGAAGATATTAGTCAATTTAATTTTCATTATTCATTCAATGCGCAATATATATATATATATATATATATATATATATATATATATATATATATATATATATATATATATATATATATATATATATATATATATATATATATATATATATATATATATATATTATTACATTTTAGTGTAAAGTATTATGGAACTACTTGCAAAATTATAGAGAATATTTATGATAATTTATTCATTATTAACAACTGAATACACATTAAAGGACATAAAATCAAATTTTAAAATGATATTATCAAATCCTAGCATAAATTGTTTTTAGTGCTAGGTTTTATTTTTGAAAACAAAAATTATATACATGTATTATAAATGAAAAGATAAATAATGAAAGTACAAAAAAATTATGCTAAGTGACTGAAAAACGCAACAATTTTATTCAGTAATTGTGTACTTCAAAATAAAGTTTATTAATAAATCCGCAAGAAATAATTAAAAAGTGCAATGTATACCCATTTTATAAGTACATTTTTTATTTGATAGACAAAGACATAAGTATTTTTAAATTTAATTATTTTCCATTATATAGTCTTTTATTTATAATTCTTTATTTTTAATATTACAGAAACAAAAAATAAGTTTTATTGAAATTCAGCTACAGATGGTGCATTTCGTAAGGAACTACAGTTTAATTAATTCAATAAATTAAATGACAGTTAAAGTCATAAAAAAATAAAATAGTGTATTTTTTTTAAAAAAAATTAAATGCTTAAGTAATTTTAAAGCTAGCGCATAAATGGAGAAACTATTTTAAATTGAATTTTTTAAAGTTTGGAACAATTTTTGTTAAATAAAAAAGTATTTCAGAATAATAAAGTAAAAATAATTAATGTTTTCGATAAGTTATCTGCGGAAGGTAATATGATAGTAAAACAACGTTAAATAAACGAAAATCAATTATAAATAATAGGTTTCAAACAAAAATATTAGTGAAGTTATTTTAATGAAATAATTTATTTTGAAATATAATTATTATATGGATCAGAAACTTATTACAATCAATGATGATAAAGGAAAAGCATTATATTTCAGCGTGTTTAAAAATTAAAGATAGTATTTATATAAAAGTGATTTTCTTAATTTCTTTTTGTTTATTCTATTATTTATATAACAGCATAGATATGCTAGAAACGTAAATAATCATCTCATAAAATTATATAGTATAGAGTTTTATTTTACGTTTCATAGATATGATGCATATTACCTTTTATGAATATGTCTGTTGTTTGAAAAATAGAGCTTACTGCACTATATTTGTGTGTATATAACTTAAGAAATAGGACATTGTTTTTATTTATGCATAATATAACGAAGTGTAACAAACGAATAACATTATTTGCTATTTTGGATTTTTAAAAAAGGTGGGGATGGCATCTATTTTGGCATGAATAAAAAGATATAATATTTGACTAATATTTGAAACTCATATATCTGACTCTCACGGTCTTATAATTTTAGTTTTTAGGTGATTAAATTCCCTCACATTCATAAACAAATTGCAAAATACTTTTTGGTGAAAGGAGGAGTATTGTGGTTTCAATTAAACTAGTGTCAAAAAGACATATGAAATGTTTCTTGTTCCTAATTAAATAATTTATATTTTTTCAAACCCTCATTGATCTTCTCTTCAAAAGAATCGTAAGTATTTTAAATGTTGACAGAAAAAAATATAAATATATAAGGAATCAGGGCGAATTCAAATACATAGAATAATACTATTGATAAATCACGATTATATTTACAATTAACACAACTACATATTTAAGATAAAAAAACCCCTTTGCCTTTGTAATTAATGGAAAAGCATGGAGAGTTTCATGTAAAGTTTATGGATAACAATGTTTGAACAAAATATTAAAATAATTGAAATCGAAAGGTCAGAAGAAAATTATAACAAAAATGTTTATATAATACATATGTTGTTATCCTATAATTGTAGATTGTCTTAATAAGCTTAATAATACTATAACTAAAAGCTAAAGACTGTCTCTATAAAGCTTCTAAAGAAGCTAATGCAGAAATTCTTAAAATTACGTAAGCAAAATCAAGCAAATAATAATAATAATAATTTTAACTTCCGAAATCAAAACGTTTTGAGATATTTCTATAAATCAATAACAATAGAAAGGTTTAATTATCTTTCCTCGATGAATAATTTTTATTTCGAGAGTTTTATAATTTTGAAGTGTTCATTACCTTTGATTTTTTACCGTCTAGTGACAATGCATAGTATGAATGATATTTGTTTAAAGCACTCTTGAATAAGTCATTTGATAGTCTTATATACTTTTTGTTTTAAAATCGTTTAATACAAGGATACTCTAAACATTATTTTTTCCTAAATAATTTTAAAAGATAGGCTATTCATCGCATATCTTCAGTTTTCTAATGAATGTGCTAATAATAAGTTCTATTTTTCTTTTCACACATAAAAGTGGGGGAATAATTCTTCTATGCAAAGGGTAATTATCAAAGAAATAATATAAAACAAAAAATATCTAATAATACTTCAGAACTGTAATATTCTTCTTTAGCCACTTGACTCTTTATCACAAATAAATATTTGCATTGGAAATGAGTACTTTTAAAAGATTAAAGGTTCCCTTCAAAGCATTTTTTCACATTACTTGCATCATTAAGATGCTTTACTGTCTCAAGTATGTTACGTAATCTTTAAATCTCCTTTTCACTTGGAATTGCTCTCAAAGAATATTCTACTTTTATAAAATGATTTTCTCCATTATCATGAAAACAATACAATTTATATAAAAAAAAGATATACATTTTCGTTTTAAAAATAGTTTGAAAAATAAAAATTAAGGACCACGTTCACTAATGGATGGACGGAATTTAGGTTATGTAAATTACAACTTTTGAAAAATACATTTTAAAAATAAAAGATTCGATTCTAGAAGTGGTGTTTAGCATTTTGTTTCAGATTGTCATTATAAGTCATAGCGTAATTCGTATTTAATTGTATTAATTGTATAGTAAAAAAAAAAAATCCTTTGAAGATGTCAAATAATTTTTAAATCTTATATTTATTTATGAAAACGGAATAAAGTAATCAATACTTTTGCTATAAAGAAAATTGTAAATAATTCAAATGATGTAAGAGATTTTTAAATTAATTTTATTAATAAAATTTTCAAATAACTCTCGCAAAGATAATAAAACCTTACTTTACATTATTAAAATGATTGTAAATGTAGTTGCCTAAATATTACTATTTTTAATGCTGACCTAATATATCAATATCAAATTGCTCAAACGACAAAGTTATAAATTACAAAATCAAACTTTCAATAGAAAATTTATAAACCGTTGAAATGTGGCATATACTTTAAAGGAGTAGATTTTAAACGAAGTTGAAATTTTTTTTTTTTTATATTGTTTGAACCAGTAAATATATTGCTCAAAATATTATCAAACGTAAGTTTTATACTTTTTCCTAGTTATATTATTCATATTTAGCAAAATGATCTCGAGACACGTTATATTGGATATTCAAACGCTTAGCAATTCTGCCATCAAAATTATCCGAATTATGAAGCATTATCTTTGAATAATGAGCGGATATCTTGAAATAGCAATATCCGTTAATTGGCAGCAATAATGATTGAAAAAAAGCAAAGCTTCATAATTTAGTCTTTCTAGCGTTTGGTCCCAAATTAATAAAGCCTAATTTGCTAAAATTATTTATCCACCAACATTATCTTATTAAAACGTTTAATATACGAGATGTTCAGCTGTATAAATTTTAGAAATATATTCCCATAAAACAGATTAGGAAGAGATATGCATGTGATATTAATATATTTTCATTTTTAATAGATTAAGACTCAGTTACTGACTCATGATTATTGTGTAAATGGACACTCTTAATAATGTTTTAAATATATCTTTTTGTCGATAATAAATGTAAAACTTTAGAAGATATTTTATCATTTCATTCAATATCTAAAGATTTTCAATGTAAATTTATTTACTATTCTATTAAGGAAAAAAAAGAAGAAGGAAACAATAAAAAAATAGGAATTGTATTTTTTAATAACTTTATAGCAGACTTTATAGTAAGATAATATGATTTTTGGTATTTAATTCTTCGGAATGTTTTGTTCCCATTTTTTCCTTATATATTTTACAACTCCTTGCAATTATATAGGATTTTGAATACCACATTATTTTTAGTACTGTAGTACTAGTTTTAATTCATATAAAACTAGTATAGCTTATTGTACATATACATGGTGTCCCAAAAAATGTATACACACTTTAAATAATTGTAAATTTGGGGTTTATTATAATTCGAGTAATTTTCAACATGTAAAAGATTCTACAAATATCATTCTATTGTCTTGTTATCGCATGTTCACAAACTGATGTCCGTTCTGCTCCAGACACTGCTGACAACGCGAAGCGATGGAATAGCACACATGATGGAACAATTGAACAATTCCATTGGGATATTCGTACATTCATGTTCAATGGTTGCCCTCAAATGAACAACTATTGCAGGTTTATGGACGTCCTGAACAGTTCCATCAGCTTCAAACTTATCTCTAATTCGAGCGATGGTAACTTGTGTAGGTGGTTCTTTGTTAAACTCCCTCTTAAATTGTCTTTGCACTTCTACTGCATTTTCAAACTTCCAGTAGCATTTTAGAATAAATTTCCTTTCTTCAAATTCAAGTCTGTCTGCCATGACTTGGTTCAATGGGTTCAGTTTGTAAAGAAAGAAGAAATAACTTAGTTATCAGCTGCTAAAATGTGTATACATTTTTTGGGACACCCTGAATTTATATAATATTCATTAAATTATAATAAGTTTGTTCAGAGAATAAATTTTAGGAATTTATATAACATTAAATAGTCTGGATGCAAGATAAATTTCAATTAATTAAAATTGTATATTCAACCTTTCTTTGTATTTCAACCTGTATATGGAACCTTTTAACTTCCCCCTAAAAAATCTACTCCTTATATTCCTTTGAAATATTATAACCTAAAAGTTATTTTTTTAAAAGAAGCAATATTTAAATTTTTCTGCTGCTATATTTAATTTTCCTTCAATAAAATACTATCCCATACTATCTTGTTCACTCTATTTAATGAATGAATGAATTCATTCGCACAAAGCTCAAGCCTGCTTTAAAATTAGAAATTCCAATTATGAACTTGTTATACTAAGAATATAAGCCAAGAGTTTAAATGGATATTTCCGAAATCAATAGGCAGACTAAACGAATGTCATGATATCTGGCTCTTAAAATGGCGTAAATGTCCTCACAAAATTCCGTGCTTTCTTGAATGACCTTGGAGAGTTTCGTGACTTCGAATTGCATCATTAAATTGCTATCATAACCATGAAGCTCTTCTAGCGTGAGTAATCAAGACTGGATACTCTCTTGTGAGAATGGCTCCATCTTCCCTAGTTATTACTTAGTCTTCTCGAATTTTCTGAATCTAATTATTTTCGAATTTAATAAGTTCACTTCCTTAAGAACTTTTTTCATTTTTCGCATTAAAGATTTTAATTAAGAAACTGAAACAGTCTGCTGAGAATTAATTTTTGTTAGGATAGTATAATTATTAATTTTCGAACCCGTTATGAATCCGTTTAAGTTGTTAAGATAATAACAATAATCTTGAACCAAATTTATTAAGCATTTTCTACGCAGTCAGAATGAAATAAATTTAAACGTAAACAATGTTTTATATTTTGAAATATTTTCTATCTTAATAAAGCTCTTTTGATTATTTCTTGAAACATTCATTTCGTATTTGGTATTTTTTCGGCTTTAATTAGAGTGCTTCTTCCTGTACTGAAATTAAAGTGTTCTGCAAGAAAGTAGAAATGATTTGAAAAGCAAGGCATGAAGCCAAGAAAAATCTCATAAACAAAAAAGGATGTCAGTTCAAGAATTTCCATTTTAGATCATTTAGATGCAGTTACTCTGTCACCCGTATAAAGAATTATATTCCAAAATAGTTATGGCTTAAAGATTTGCAGTAATAAGTTACCTAAATCATTCTATTTCAAAATAGATACGGCTTGATATTTTGCAGTAATAAGTTAATGAATCATTCCATTGATGTAATTCAGAAGTTGCCAGATAATTTATTTTTTCAAAACTTTGTTACGATAGTAAAGTCAATTTCGACTGAATACTAAGCACTTTCCTGTAAGTCAAGAATTTTATTTAAAATGATTTATGATGTGACGACGTGCAAAAGGAATTATTGAAACACTATCCGTTTATATAATTTGAATTTTGATAGGCACATAGTTTCTTAAATGATTTTCAATGTTGTAGAATCAAATCATACGCTTGTATATTTGTAAAATTGATAGCTAATTTAATTTTCGATTCCACTTCTTTTTTAGGAGATATAAAAAGTGTGACGTCATTATAGTACGTACTTGCTGTTTATTTTGATCCAAGAAATTGTATGATTTATTTAATTCCCCCCCCCATGATAGAGGATTTTCTATTTCCCTAATTGGCAATATTTCAATTCCTGATTCATCTCGCGTGCATATCAAAAATAAATCATTTGGAACTCTGTGTAATTCAATAAAAGTATTCTTACATTAATTCCATGATTTTTTTTTTCATATTTTATCTGTAAATAAATTGCTATTATTATTTCTTATGTCAATTTCAACGAAATGTTTTCGTATATTATTAAGATTTATTTATTTTCACAAAAACTATTCGATGATAAGATCGATTATTTCAGATAAGATATTGTAACTGCACATGAATTAATTATATTATATTTTTACGAATTTCTTCAGATATAAAACATTTTACAAACTTTATAATTTTGATTTAAAAAAACCATGACAATATTAGCTGATTTCCTAAAATGTCTTGAAAATTAAATTGTCATAGACATATTTAAAAAAATATAGATTTAATGGTAATAAAAGTAAATAAGTCTGCATTAATATTTACGTAACTTCATTTTTTATCATCTAATCATTCACATAATAACTATAAATATATTTTTAAGCTTTTACTTATAGAAAATATCAAGTTGCTTCCCAGATGTTGAACGTATGCCAGACTTTACGTTTTCATTTAATTCATTTTAAAACTGTGGCATAAAGCCAAAAATCCCCAAGAAAAGAAAAACTCACCATTTCAATATAAAAAAAACGTCCAAGATAGAAGTGATTAACGTATTATTTTTCTTTATTTGTGGACTAGCTTTAAAACTCGCAAACAAAAAAATTATTTCAATAAAACAGTGTTTTATTTAATAAGACAATGTTGTATTTGGAATAAATTCAAAATTGAATACAGTGTTAAAATTAAAGATGTGACTTAAATGCATCTATTATTTAAAATAATTTCGGTACTTAAATGTACTATTTCGCATTTATTTTATTATTTTAACAATATATTAAAATTTTAATTACTTATTAAAAGTTACAAGGACTAAGCTGCACCCATCTTTGCTAAAACTACTGAAGTACAACAGCATGATGAACATTAAGATCTGTTCCCAATCGATATTTCGTTGATAAAATTTATAGGGATAGAGCATAAGCAGAATTATTCCTCTGTCAGCTTCTTTTTATTAAATAAAACTAAGAAGGCAATTAAAATAGAAACATGCCTCTTACAATTTCTAAATCAGACGATTTTCTTTCCTTTCATTGAGCTTTTAAACGAATCGTTCGACTTTTTTGCCTTTTTCGCTTTAGAAAATTTTAGATTGCGATGTTTTTCCAAATATAAAAAGAAGACGAAAACGGAGATTTTAATAAATTTATTTTTGAATGACTTTTTTTAAACTTACAATGCCTCATCACCAAATATTACTAGATAGATCTTAGTTTAAATATCTATATAAACATAATGCATGAAATATTACATCTATCCCAGACAATATAAAGATAATATTTATAAAATGTATTTGAATAATTTTTTACAAATTCAGCACATTCTGAAGAATAAACTTCGAAGCAAAATTTATTAAACATCATCAGTACAATCAGAATAAAAAAAAATTTTTAGCAAATGTCGACATAAACAACTTGTTATTTTTTAAAATCTTTGCCACCTTAGTAAAGCGCATTTGACTACTTCGTACAATTTCTACATTACATTTGTTTTATATTTTTCTTTAATTAAATATAGAGTGCTTCTTCATATTTGGTAATTGTAGTGATTTAAAAGTAATTAGAAGTGCTTTAAAAGGCAAGATAAACAGGCAGACAAAATCACGTAAACATTCAAAGTTGTTATTTTGATAATTACTGTTTTTGATCATTTAGTTGTATTTCATGCCACTGTAGTATATTTCATCTGTATCAAGAATTTAATTTTAAACTATATATGTTAGGACGCTTTACTATAGTACGTTTCCTTCGTTAATTCCGTTTCTTGCGTTTACATTAATATTATTTTGTTTTTTCCGTTTCTTGCGTTTACATTAATATTATTTTGTTTTTTCCGTTTCTTGCGTTTACATTAATATTATTTTGTTTTTTCCGTTTCTTGCGTTTACATTAATATTATTTTGTTTTTTCCGTTTCTTAAATTAATTTCAGTATTCTTAGTTAACAGAAACTTCCATGAAAAATATCATATTTGAAATATTTATATGAAGAGCATTTCTGTTGAAATGTAGAAATGATTAACGAGTGGTTTCATAAAGACTTAATTTTGTATTTGACGTTTGCAGTTGTGTTATGTGTGTAATTATGCGCATTTTACAGAAAAAAGTAAACAATATAATAAAAAAATAAAGAAACCTTCGAAAAATACACATAAAATAAAGTTGTATAACATGAAAAACAATTAACATATTTTTTGTGTAAATAATTTTTTCTTTTAAAATTTATAGAAGTAATTTATTTTGTTTTAATAACAAAGAAAGATGTAGTTTGTATTCGAATGTGTAGTTTTTCTTCTTTTTGTTATTTAAGCATAAACGATTTCTTGCATGATAAATTCAATTACAATATTTATATATCTATATGTTATAAGTGTATTGGAAATACAATGGAATCCAGCACATTGATTCCGAATTTTGAAATATTATTTTCGAGCCAAGAGCTGTTTTCACTTTGTTTAAGATATACATTTTTAAAGAAAAATGTATGTAATTTTCTTGGCAAACTCAGTAATTTTTATTGAAAATAAAATATGGAACGACGCAAAGCAGAAAGTAAATAACGACATAAAAATAAAAATAAAGACATAAAACTGAAAAAAAGAATCGCGTTTCTTTTAAAATCAGAATGGATCAAGCAAATTTTAACAACTGTTTAAAAGAATGCAATTATTTTCAAAAACATTTGCTTTCCATATTTGTAAATTATGATGATTTTCTCAGTTTAACGAAAATTGTTAGATGGTCCCTATTAATTCTCGAACTGCGAACCTGTTTTATTTTATTCTATTTTCAAGTTCATAAGTGTATTCATATTTATATGCATATATTCTTTATATTTTCCATATAATAAGTATATTTTTGGATTTTAGTATTTTTATCAAATGAAAACAATGTTTTTTCACTTTAAATAAAACTTTTTAAGCTTTAAAACTAAATATAATCGGATTAATAAAAGTTCGATTCTCAAGAAGTTTATAAAAATTTGTGGTATATCTTATATATTATAAAAAATAATACAATTCTTCAACCATCTACTTTATTATTACAGTTCATATACTTTAAACAGAAAAAAAATAAAAGTGACAAGCAATATAAGAGTCAAAAATAATCATATAGAAATATGAACAATACGTTATAATATTAAAAAAACCTGAAAGTTATCTAATAATATTTGAAGAATTTTTACAAAATAAAAGGAAAGAGAGTCACAAATGTGACCTCACATCTCGAGTAAAGTTGATCGAGTAGAATTTTTCAATTTCTACTCTTTTTGCTTCCAAAATCACCACGGTTAAGTCCTCAAATGTTTATCTTAACCTAAGACGTTGAATAAAATCCTATAAAGAGATCGATTAAATTTAATAACAAATCAGTTGATAATATGATAAAATATAAAATTTCATTAAACACTTTTAAGAAGCTGATCTATCCCTTATCCTTTGAAGCAAAAAGCAAATTGCCAAAACTATCGCGACAAAGGCTATGGATATTAATTTTTTTCCCCTAAGAACTGTTATTGTTCCAAATCTAAATCATAGGCATTATAGAAAGCTTAAATTCTTTTTTGCTGCACCAAAAATGTCCCTAATTTACGGCTCTTAAACTCAAGCGTCTACTTTTTTGTGCCTCCTTCTTTACGTTATTAAGTTTCCAGAAATTCTTTGGAAAAACTACGCATAATGACTTCGGTTTTTTTTTCTCATTTTTACTTTAGTAAATGTGATTTTAAATATATCATTATCTTCTGACTATTTTTAACGTAAAATATTCTTTTAAGTGGCACAGAAGATATTTTTTTTAATATTCTTAAATTTTAAGAGGAACTTTTCTTTTGAACACTAGAATATAAAATTGAACCTTAAGGCTTTTTTTGAGGAATTTTTAGTAAATACACTTTATGCCAAAAGGTTTTATAGGCAGTATAATGATCATGAAGTAAAATCAGTTCAATAATCTATTCTGGATAGTTCCAACAAAAAGCGTTCAAAATTATATTTGTTTTGAGGAACATCTGTCAATTGATATAACTATAGAAAAAAGTAATTAAAAACTATAGAAAAGAGTTAACTGTGAGAATTTCAGAAAAAAAAATTTAGCTCCCACTATGTAAAAAATGTATCTTAATTGACGAATTGTAACATAATCGATGTGAAACATTATGGTCTAATTATACCATTAGATAACAATTTAAGGATACATTAAAAGAGAAACCATTACAATAATTGAGAACATCTAAAAATGTCCAGATATAAATTTTTATTGGAAAGGAAGAATGAATATTTCCTCATCCCAATTTAAAGAACATTTGGCCTGAATAACAGAACTACACATTCTCGCTTTAGATGAAAAAATAATATTTGCCTTATTAGAGACTCAAATAAGTAAAGTAAATACCTATTTCTTAAATCGATTATTTTTCAACATCATTTTATCTACCACTTCGTGAATTTTTCAAACAATAATTTTTAACTACACCATTTTAATACTTCGACACGTAAGCACATAAATTTTTCTATAAAATGTACAAAACAAATTACATATGTAAATTGAAAAAATAAAAATGTACCACGAAATTTCCAGTATTTATCATTATAACATTGGCATCAATATATATCTTTTAATTTCAATAAATTCACAAAATCATCTAATTTTGAACCATAATTATTTGTCCAATAGTACAATCTGGATAATACGAAATATTCAAATTTTTGTTATCTCACTACAATGTAAAATATTTGGCACACAAACATACAATAACAATTACTTGACTTATATACAATGCTAAAATTTAATAACAACAATTAAGAAATTTGATGGGACAGTTTCATAATTTCAAAATTTTAGTAAAAATAAATGGTTTACACTTCGTAAATAATGCCAACAATTCAGATTTATGTTATTCAGTAAATCTCACGGCAGTGCACTATGATGAGAAATGTGAATAACTTTTTTGTGCCGAGTTTTTATTGTAATAATCAGATCGCTTCCCAATATAGTATAGTAATGATGTGGGTTTGAGTTACCTCCGAATGATGCTTGACCTCACCGTCAAGAAAAAGGCTAGATTGTGAAAGGTAATGACCGTTATGATTCCTCTCTCTTCCATTATTGTTACAAGAGCGGCCATTGGATTACCCAGATGATCAACTGGTCGAAAAAACCTTTTCTTTGTGATTACAAGTGTCTTTGTAGTCTACTAGAGTTAGATTATTTAAGCATAGAACACTTTCTTAATTGGTACTATTTTCATGTTATATGAAAACTGTTATGGATTTTAATTCATCATTTTAAATCCTGTGCTTTACCGTAATATGTGATTATCTTGCAATGTCCTATCTTAGGTGTTAAAAATTTGTAAATTAATGGTTTTTTTCCTCTAAAGAACTGCAGTTTGGGACATTCAGTTGTATTTTAAATTCAAACGAATCATGCTCCCAGCGCCTTATGTGATTTGGAAGTTTGTTGAGAAAGCAAGGGCTATTGCATGGTATATACCGATTTAAATGCTTGAAGTATTTTCATGCTTTTGTTTCTTGTACCTATCAAATATTTTTTCTATACTCAGTTGTTTAGGAATTCATTACCCACTGTGAATTTCTGCAGCTAGTACTGTTTCTATGATTTCCTGATAAGTACTGTACTTAAACTAGTACTGTACTTTCCTGATAAGATAAATCTGATTTTACGGACAAAATTCATTGAGTGCGTAAGAATCCAAAGGACCACATACGTCATAGAAGTGAAACCACTTCAAGACGACTTGTTGAGTCGTATGCAAATAGTGACAGATGAGAACAATAACTCAACAATTTATTAAAGCGTGTAGAACCACATTATTCTTCAACCACCTGTCTTCTTTTTCATTCCATTAGAGGTATTTAATAGTGAAGCATTTTTATGAAATTGTAATAAGGTTTAGGCATCACTCATCATTTGATAACCGATCAAAATTATGACAACTTTTATGTGTATTTGAAAACAAGAAAATATTACTGAATCAATTTAACCCTTAACTGGGGAGGTGAAATTTTAGGACTTAGCTGGGAGAGTGCGGTCTGCGAGACCACATTTTATTTACACTCAAATTAAATTTTCTAATGAATATATAAGTATAAAAAACTACCAATATATTTTTCAAATATTTTTCTTGATATATAGATATGTTTTAGAAATTTTTCCAAAATATATTTTCATTGAAAAAAAGTAAATGCGTTGGAACATATATTTTCTTCTCAAATTACATGTTACAATAAATAATATTCTTGAAAAAACATATTAATTTTTACTTTTTAAATCATACTGATTTTTACAGTATATGAAGGTATATATAAGACAATATAACGTAAAATTCAACAATTACATGAAATATAAAAAAAAATGACATTTGGTAAAATTGGCTCTTTTTTTATCGGCTTGTGTGACTTTCATGCCACGGTTTTCTAGGGCATTTTAAACATACAGGTTAAGAACTAGTATAAAAATTTATATATATATCTTGGTATATTAATATATTTTATAAATTTTTCCAAATACATTATCACTAGAAAAATGAATTATGTTTGAACATACATATCAGAATCAGTTGAATGCGAACTTTGATCGAAAAACTCATCTGTACAATTATCCTTATCACTAAAATCACTTTCTGCTTCATTTAAAAGTGTCTGGAGCTCTGCTTCATAATAGGATCAGTAAATTGGATGATATTCCGGGGCCCAAGTTTTAGAGCCATCTGCTAAGCCTTATTTATCATTGGGACACTAACAACAGGGAGGTGCGGTCTTAGAGACTGCTCTCAAAGAAATAACTGAATTATTTTAAAAAGCATCTGCTGAAATCGGTTGAAAAAGTGCGAGTGTATTGAAGGTCGCAAAACAAGAAGCTACAGGGTCAATCCATTCAAATGAGCTAAAAATGGAACAGGAATTACCGACCGTACGTCTCCAGTTAAGGGTTAAAGGACTTAAGATGATAGATTCAACATGCGAGTAGATTCACATATGCAGAAATAAAGAGAAATGGAAGTCTTATTCAGGATTATCTGCATTATCTAAATGCCTGTTTCTATATCATTCATATAACAATATCTATAAATAGAATAGTTAAAAAATAGTTTTAAATAAATACTAAAATGTCTTGTTTTTTAGTTAATATTATTCTGTAATTCCAAAATATTTATATTAAGAAAAAGTTGTTTCTGCTGGATATTAGAGAAAAAAAATCTAAACTTTTAAAAATTAACTATTGCTTCATAAGAATCTTTTTTCAACCAGTTATAAACGGTTCATTGTATTTAAAAAGTAATGTTAAGTGCAGGTTCCAATAATGAAAACTAAATAAACTTTGTACAATATTTGCCTTTTATAGTTACTGATATCTCCCAGTTAAGTAGCAATGAACTTAGAGGTAATGCTAATAACGGCTTTCAAATTAAAGTAAAGAGAATCAACAATTACTTTTAGTAATATGTCAATTCTAATAAACATTTCCCGCTTCAAAGTTTCGAATATTTATGCAGGTAGTTTTAAAGTGCTCTTCTGTTTTGGATTCACGGTAAAAGCTTATCATCTTGCCTTTGACAAGTCTTCAATAGTTTCATCCTTTTATTCAAACTTCCTATCAGCTTTATTGCATTTACTTTTCCGAAGGCCTCTAAAACTTAGAGACGAAATACCGTTTTAAGTGCTTTTAAAAATCGATACTGTGGATTTCATCTATCAATAACACATGTTTGTCTTATAAATGACTGTTTTAACGGTTTGCTTTTAAACGTATCATCAATCTTCTGTCGCTGCTTTGCTACTTTTCAAAGAATGAAAAGAAATATATTTAGTATTTATTAAATTTATATGAGGTCTTCGCAGCCAATTTATAAAAATGTAACATTAGAAGATGATAACGGTAAGAGTTTCATGCTGTATATCGTGCTTTTTTGATAATATTCAGTATCCTAATGTATCATAACTTTCAAGAATTGATACTTCATTCGAAAATTTCACATTAAGATATAACGACGATTATTTTGTATGCTTGAAGAACATACTATGTTTGTATATCAAATTTTCATCACTCTTAGAATAAGTTTAAAAATGTAATCACCTTGAATTGATTAACACATTGTCCATTTTGGTTGATTGATTGGGTTTTACTAGCGAAAGAGACATGTTTGGTCATTATTCTACAATCTTATGGTGAACTAACAAGATCATGGTTTAAAACGTATGGTAAAGTAATATAAAAGGTCCATTTTGGAAGACATTAATGTGAACAGATATATAGGTTATCATATGTTAGATACTTTTTGATTAAGAATTGTCCCCATTTAATCTTGTATAGAAATATGTATATTGCAAAAATTTCTTGCTGAACATCATTTCAATGCAAAGATTAACACGTTAAGATACATTTTTCCATCATTCCAAATCTTCTCATACAAGAGATGCAGATGGTTTCAAAGTCTAAAGTTAAATTTTCGCGATAAAACTTTCTCAAAAGATTTCGCCACATGTTTTGTAACTTATTCATAGATCAATAAATTGATTGGTATCTAATCTTATTTTTCTCAACTTAAAAAAATGTGTATTATTATCGAAACTTTTCGAATATTTATATAATCTATTCATTTATCAGGAAGCTTATTTTCTGATAAAATAAATCGATTATATAAGTATTGAAAGATTATAAGAAGTAAATAGATTATATAAATATCTGAAGATTAAGGATGTCCGATATATTTATAAGTACTTTTTAATTCATTTTAATTAAAGATTTAGTAGTATATAATTAAGTTAGAGTCAATGGCATAATTAATATTTATCATTAGTTAAAAGTTGAACATAAAATTGTCTTAATAAAGCAATTTGTAATCTAATATCTTTTGATGAACTGCTGTTTCAATATTACAAATTGTGCAAATTTATATAAAATTTGAAGAAACATTTCCAATCCCTTGCATAAGGAGTTTTTTCTAATGTATTCCTTAATATTGAAAAAAATAAAGCTGTATATTAAAATATCAATTTTGAATTTGATACTGAGTTTAGAACATTGTTTCTTTTCAATTTTAAATTCAGAATTCTTCATCATTCGACTTATAAATTTAATTTTTATTATTAGAATGTTTTACTGCTCAATATCGCCAGGGAAGTCGTTTTTTAATTATAGAAATATAAGACTTTATTTAATAGAAATTAATTTTTAAATTATAAAATAAAAATCAATTTGTATTTTCATCTGCCTTTACTGTCTGTTGTGTCGTCCTTGTAAATACCGCCATGAAAAGAGGTTATATTAAGAAGATTTAAATGTGACTGACGCGCACTTTATAGTACCATCAAATATAAAGGACAGAAACATGGAAAGAGTAATGAGAAACATTTAAGATATAGAAACATTTGCGAACAATTGTTACAGTATCGTATAAAATACTTTCCCTCATTAAAAACTTACTTTAGATTGTGCACGTCAAGCTCATTTAGGAAAATAAAGAAATAAAAATTGCAGTTTGCGCAAAGAATGTTTTGCAGTGAAAGGCAATTCCTGGACGAAGTTCAATAAACCCGACGGTCGCCAATTCTATGGGACCTCATCACCACGCCCAGAAGCAAGTGACAATACATTGCCTCAACCACTGCAGGAAATGATCTGGAAAGTAAGACTTGGGTTGAACTAAGGACCTATTTAATCTCTCCAACCCCTTCAAGGCTATTTAACCATTATTTGACGGAAAGAGTGGTCATTGAAAAAGATTTCTTCGAAACATTAGAAATCTCAGTTGATTAAGAATTTCGATTCTGAGTGGACTCTATTTTTCTGGGGCGCAGAGAAAAGGAACTGCAAAGTTCGTCAAATGATTCTGATTTTACTTACAGGAAGTCTTAGTTAGCAGGAAATAATCCTGGAGCAACAATGCTGTACCATTCAATAAGGGATGCATTTTACTATTTTGTATAATTAATTTTCATTTTGATAGGAAGTTTTGCTATTTGAAAAATACTGGAAACAGTGTATAATATTGTGAGAAATTTCAACATGCAATTGATTGTTGCATATGTTCTTGATGAAACAATTATGCAAAGCCTTTATATTTTATGTATATAATATAACTTAATTTTGATATTTTTCATTTGGATTAAATGTCTGTTAGATCTGGATATGCTAATTTATTTCAGATTATATTAAAGCTTTATTTCAAGGAGATTTTAGTGTCTTGCATATATTAAAAATTTTATTCTAAAGAAATGTAGAAGGTTTTTTGCATAATTTCTAGTGGTTTGCTCCTTTAATTTTATTTCAATTATTTCCTACTATAAATACATAGAATAAGGTTTTAAAGTTGTTGCTCAATACTGGCAATATTATATATCACAATTTTGTAGATCATATTACACAAAATCATAAGAATATTGAAAGACTTTCAGTTCTAATTGAGTTAATCTCTGTTTATACCGCCTCGTTTTATGGTAACGGGGTGACAAGCTGCAATTAAATAAAAGCTCTTACTGAGTATGATTTTTTTAATTATTCCACCAGAAAAATGTACCAGATGCTGTCGCAGTATAGTTAAGCCGACATTTTTTTTCTATTCCTATATTAATTTTCTGTTACTATTATATTTTTTGTACTTTACCTGTATTTGTTTGATAAAGTTCAGATTATCGCAATTTAAGATTGAAAGAGGGGGCTGACTGCAGTAGTTCCAAAAAATGAAATACCAGTATGATCTGTTTTTGTAGCTAATCTTTTTTTACAACTTTAAATAGAAAAGTTTCTTAAAACCATTTCATTTTAATTGTCTGGTATGCGTTCTATTAATTGCGAACATAATCCCTTCTAATAGACATCAGTTACATGAAGTTATTTAAACATAATTGTTCAGAGAATACATCTTTTAACGTTCGTGTTATTGTAGCTTCACATTTTTTATTCGCTTTGTAAATTAAACAATTTTCAAATAGAATTCTTCTTCCTGTGTTTTCAACAAGGGAAGAAAACAGCGCTATTAAATACTTGATAAAACAAAGCGAATCTTTTGGATCTCAGAAATACACTCTGTCGTTTGAAATAAGGCAAAAAATTTTTTTTTGTTAAAATTTTGAATATTAATATTATTCAAGGCTGTTTATCCAAAGACATTACATTAGTATTATTAAAAAGATGTTTTTCTTTCATTTTAAAAAGATGCAAGAATCATTTTTGTGCTGTATTATTTTCGGAAATTATGTAGGAAAAATAATAAATTTTAATTAATATTTAATTAATTAGAATTTTAATGAACCATAATTGAAAACAAATATTTAAAGTACCACTCCCCACAGTAAATATAGGTCAAGTGTGGTGACTTTAAGTCGAAATTTCTGACTTTTAAAGCGCCATCATTTCTATTATTTATTAATAGAGATTAAATATTTTTTTCATAGTTAGCAAAGAATATTATTTTTTAGAAAAAAAACTACCTTAAAATATATGTTTCAATGTCCAAATTCATTTAGCCCCCATGTGCATTTAAACTCTTAATGAAATTTGGAAACTCAATGGGATAAACTATCAATAATCAATATCGAATTTTCGAATAATTTTCATTATTTTTTCATGCTTGATAAATTCATGAAAAAATAATGAAATTCATTCAAAATTTTTATCCAAAACTTATTCGAAAGCTTAAACAATGTTATTCAAAAGTGTGTTTATTTCTCCTGTTCTATATAGTTCATGCGCCAAATCGAATTAATGCCTAATATTTTCTTCCATGTCTTCAATTTAAGGGCAAGGTAACAAGGCAATTTAAGGCAAGATTTAAAAGGCAACTTTATTATCATCAGAATAGATGTTGTTCCTTTAATTTTGAAAAATATTTCAGAACCAAATAAAGACATCACGATATTAGAAAAAACACTTCATCTTCCAATCTCAGCGAAAAAAAAATGTTATTGTATAAATTGCTGCCATCAAAGAAAAGATGTACTACTATAAATCAGAAATCCTACCAATAAACTCTGTTCAGTAATGATACGAGCATTCTTAAGATATCTGTATTGATAGTTCAAGTTTTTAGATTTTATGAATTATTTCTTTGAATATGAGAGTAGGAATGTTGAGAATCCATCTCAGTACATCCTTTCATCAAAAGGTATTTATGTTACCCACAAGTAATGAAGCACCACGTTAAAAATAAATTTCTTTGTATATTTTTTCAACTTAAATTATATAATCAAACGATTTTTTTATTTTCCTCTCAAGTCTATTACTCATCATATTTACTTTTTTTTAAATTTTTATTTTCTGTATTCCCCATTTGATTTCTGATGTCATAGGTAATATAATCTCGTTCCACCACATTGAAACTTCAAAACTCAAAACATTTAATCTTCGGAAAGAAAGAAATGGCTTCAGATAGACACTAAATATATTGTGACCTCTAACGAAAAAAAAAAATATCAGCACACGGCAAAGTCAATGTTCGATACTCTAGGATCTTCCCCTGCCTTTCAGTTTGCTGAAACGAGCAGCGACATTTAAGATCTAATAGGAGTTATAAACTATCCGTCTCCATTTCCGAGCAAACGGGAGTAAAAAAAAAAAAAAAAAAAAAAAAAAAAAGGCCACTGAGGCTCATACGCCAAATAATGTCAGTGATAAAGAAAACTCGTAACCCAACTCTTTTACGCAATCTACTCTAACAAGAACTAAGTATCTTCCTTACCTAACATTACAACTCTGAGAAAAGGAACTAAAGTGAAACTTACGCTAGAAGGGGACCAAACAGAAAGCTAGACAACTGCACATTCATTGCAGTTCGAAGTGCAATTTATGTAGTGCGATCTATGTGGTGGTGGAAGACTGCTTTCTATTAGGAGTTGAAGTCAAAGTTTTGTATCCTTCAAGATTGATTTGATTGAGTCAAACGAGGAAAAAAAAGTGAACAAATTTTTAGAGTATATATATTCAAAAAAATTTTTAAAAAATGTAAAAGTCTAAAAATTTTAAAAGTCAGTTTCATGATTTGAATAGAGTGTAAAAGATTATATTGAAAATCATATTAGAAATTTAGCTAGGAAATTCAGGGTTAAGCATTTTGGGTCTAACTTCATAGAAAAATATTTTCAATAATTAGATTTAATTTCAAATGCAACATTAATTTGAAAGAAAAATAATATAAAAATGAAAAATATTGTTGTTATATTCATATAACATCGTTAAATAAGTTTCTACCAATATAGTATGTTATAATGAAAATACAAATGCAATGAGAATATATTTTACAATATCAATATATATTACAAAATAATGTATTGATTTGATTTATTACAATTGTATTGATAACTACTCGTAAAATTTGCTTCTAAATTAGTCTCGTTACATAGTTTATACTAATATAGCAATTTATAATAATAATACAAATTCAATCGAAATAGTACCTACTATATCATATGGTACTACGAATTATAATGATGTTTACCAATATTAATTTAATTTAATGCAAATGTATTAATACCTACTTGTAAAATTTGCATTTACACAATGACGAACAAAACGCATAGAAGGTTGAATAATTGAATGCTTTAAGAAATCTTTCATCTTATTCTTATTCTGTTCCAACAAGCATAATTTAAATCGTTTGATATTTTTCAATCCTTCAGTAAAAGTTTATTTTATTAATATTTCGAATTAATTAACATTTATCGCATATTAACTTTAAAAAGTAAAAAATATAAGTTATCGGATTTAGAATATTTAATCGGAATTAGTAATTCAGAATATTTTTATAATTTTCATAAGACAACATATGCTTAAAAATTTATATGAACATCATTTTTGATGTTCGGGAAATTTAGTAATTATATGAATTTATGAATTACATGAACGAGATTAAATTTATATGAATGGTTTCATTATAAATACATTTCGACAAACGCCATATTGGAATGAAATAAAAATTCTTTATACAAATATTTTATACTTAATATATAGAAAATTCCTTTGTAGGTATTTAAAATCATTTTCTCTCTTTAGTTATGCATATAATTATTATTTTATATATATAATTATTATTTTATATATATAATTATTATTTTATATATATAATTATTATTTTATGTATATAATTATAATTTATATATTTAATTTTATATATATAATTATCGGACAGCAAATTAGGGATTTAAATACACTGTTAAGTAATTTAAGCATCAATCATGGTGGAGGATTTTTTAAATATGCGTTGCCCTTTATGCTCATTAAAGGAAACGCTGTGTGTACTGTGATATCCATGCAAAGATATCGCATTAAATAGCCATTTGACTACAATTTGTTGAAATATTTATTAATGCTCTTTAATTTTCAGTTTTAAAAATATGTGTAGAATGTTTATTATATATAATATTTTGTGGCTCTTTGATTGCAAAACTCAAATTTTGAATATCGGATTTTCGCTAATATCGCCAAAAGTGCAACAATTGTCAAAACTTTTGCCTACCGTCGTTGTATTGGCATAATTTAGGAGTCTTTATTTGACGAGATGTCGCTAAAGAAGAATTCGTTTAGTGATCGTATTATGTGATTTAATCTAATAATTTTCGATAATATTTCGCATATATTTATTCCAACTATCATATCTGATTAATAGCATTCATTATAACAATATTTATGCACCATCACATAAAATAAAAAATGAAAATGGAAAATATTTTTGAATGTATTATATAATTCACTAAACTTTGAGAATTAAAAAAAAAAACTACTAATTTTCTTGAATAATTTAAGGAAATAAAAATAAAATTTCTGTTTCTAATATTTTTATTCTGTAATTATTTACAGAAAGACGGTCAAAATGCTTTTTACATTGATTTTTTTTCCTTGGGGAACTTAAAGATTTTCTACGCAGTTCTGCTGAAGCGAGGAGACAATTTTCGCTATCAAAGTCTGAAAATACTGTGTCCTTCTGTAAAAGAAATGTGGTGGGGAGTAGGAAAGGTGCCGGATTGTAACTACAAGATGATAAGTAAGAATTTATGCTGCAGACTTAAATACTGAGAATTTTATAAACAATCATGACCTTCATTGATCTTTGTATAATGTAAAACATATACAAAGATAACCTGTTTTTCACAGGAAAAATAAACAGATTTCTGTTATCAAATTAATCACATATGATTTCATATTACTTAAGTTTTTTTTTTTTTTTTTTTTTTTTTTTTTTTTTTCATGTTTGAGCAGATCAACAGTAAAATTTTGTCTTTTTTTTAGTTGATTCTAAAATCACACATAAATTGTCTTTTGAAATGTATTCATCCAGTTGATATTATTTAAAATTTCATTAGGCTTCCTTAATTTTACCTTATATTTGAGTCATAGAAGTCATTCTTACAAATATCATAATTTAAAATATAATAAATTATTGATACCGTTACTTCATATTGAAATAATTCAGTTCAATGATTTTAATTCAAAATAACAGATACAACCAAAGTAAGGCTGCTTTAAGCAATAAGCAAAGATTATATTTTATCACCTTAAACTGAGTTCTTAATCTATTACTGATAATTTTTATGGAGTTTATAAAGCAAGAACTATTATTGGTCGTGGTGTGCCAATATTCCATTTTATGAGACAAACCTTCTGGTCTTTCCAAAAATGCATGAAAATTATTTTTACCTAATTTAAATTCTAATTACATTATTTGTAGCAAATGCTTTAATTTCTTTGTCTTTCTTTCTTTTATAAATATATTCATTTTAAAAAAAATGTTTTTATTTTCATTAGCATACGATATAATTGCCGTGAATAAAATTCTTAGACTAGTGTTTTATGGGATATGATTTTGCTAATATTCTTTAAGTCACAATCCTCGGAAAAAAAAAAAAAAATGTAAATTTTATTGTTTTTTTATGCGTCGACAAGATTTTGAAATTAAAAAAAATGTAAATTTTATTTTTGATGCATTGATATTTTATTTGATATTACGAAGAAGAAGAAAAAATACAAAAGCGCAAATTTACTTAATTCCAGTCCTCAAAAAATCTTACCAGATTCTTAAAAAAATTCATATTTCATATTACCGAACCTTATGAAATAGTAAGTTCTGCAGCTTTTGAAAAAATACTGCCATTCTTTCTGCAGCATTTCAAATAAAAGAAATGCGAATTTTAGTGTAGATAAATTTTTAATTTGTTATAAATAATTTACATTTGATTACTTGCATTTCGTACACAAGATTTCTTTAAAGCATGTTTTTTTTTTCTTTTCAAGCTAGTACAAAAGTGTAGGGAAAATACTACATATTATTTTAAATATATTTATTCACCATTGTTTGCCTTTAACGAGTTATTAATAATCATAATGAAATCTTGATAAATAGAAAATCATATGGCAAATATATAAAACTTCTAGATTGATTGCCTCTCTTTTATCTAAACACCCCAACAATACTTAATCTTAATTAATGTGTTTCTTTCTGAACCAGCAGCATATGGGTACAGCACAAAGCAATATTCGATTAAGAAGTTTTTCAAATATTTATTTTCCTCGCAATCATTTCTTTATATAAACTCCTAATAAGTTTTACCGTAAGGCAACAAGAAACAAAATCACTTCAGGAAACTAGTATTAGAAGTGCATTACATTACATAATTATTGTTAATCATTCTGAATTTTAATTAAATAAGAAAGCATTTATTTTTCTAGCATTTTGAAGACTATATCTTTTTCACCAGCATATATAAAAGTATCTTTCTTAGAAATAATTTTTGGCTAGAGTGAATATTAATTTAGTTTCCCGTCTTCTGTTTCCCTCAAGAGAATAGTTCTTCAAAAGGCCATTAATTATGTTTTGGGTTTGAGTATGATAAAACCAGATGATTCTAGGCTATTGTTTTTCTACTTCTTGTAAAATACTATATTTTTAAAACATATTTCCTCGCTTCCGTTCAATTTCATAGAACTCTCATATAAATAGTATTGAATTACTGAGAATGCCAAATAATATATTCTAACGTAAACTATAAAAACAATAATTGTGATAGATTTCACTTTTTTTAATTGCATTTTGCAAATGCATCAGCTCAAATTTAATATTTTAATAATTAATTTTAATGCTCTACATGCCATAAATCTCTACATTTTTAATATTGTGCAGAAAACGAAACTATTCATAATCCAAATGTTAAATCCATTCAGTCTACATATAGCAATTTTAGAAGAAGTAAAAATTAAATAAAAAAGAAAGCAAGAAAACAGGAATTACAACATTTTTCAAAATAAAGCCCTTACACTTAACATTCTTCATCAACTTATTACTCAGAGCGAAAAAAATTTAAGTGAGGAAATTGTAGGTATTTAAATAAATAAAAAAAATCTTCAATGTTAGCTGACGAAAGTTTAGTTGTATTTATTACACTAGAAATAAATACAAAAAGTTTGAATTTCAATCTTTTTTTTTAAATTAGTGACATTTTTGAAATTTTACTACATAACACATTACACACAAAATGATTTCTAATACAAATTCTCGTTTTTTTTTTGTTTTTTTTTTGAAAAAAAGTAAAGAAAAACCAAGGTTTTCTAAATATGTCTATAAGTATTCTTCTATAAATTCGCATAAAAAAACTATTTTTAATGTCGTGTTCTACTATTTCAGTCGGTTTTATAATTATTTTCATTTGAAAAGAGAAAAATTAAAAATAAATCATCAACATTTTTTCTTAATTACTATGCTTAAGCTCATTTTCTCATGGCAGAAATCATGCAGAGATACACACATAGAATCTTCTGTTTTTTATGTTTTTCTTGAACCAGTCACCACAGAAAATGTTTTTAAAAACAATTCTCACCGCATTTTATATCAAAATCTAAAGTTATATTATCATTTGGAATGGCAGAAAAGTTTTAGAATATCATAACCACTTGGAATCAAAGAAATTTTAGAATATATAGAATTTAAGTTTTTATCTTCCTGCGAATTTATCAGTTAAAAAAGAGGTACTTATTGCCATTTATCGTTGGCCCTATTTCTTTGACAATTTCAATTTATTTTCAAGAAACAAATGCAGATATTGATTTGAGATTTTTTATCACGCGTTCCTTTCTATATAATGTTTAGTTAAATGACATTGTTGAAGTATTATGCAAATTAAAAATATTCTTCTTCCAGTGACATCATCCAGCTAAATATTAAAAAAAATACCCCTCATATAGTAACATTTAATAGCTTATTTTATAAAGTTTTCTGTGACTGTACATTTGTTGTATAAACTTTTCTCCCAATTTTAATAGAATTTCAGTTAAACATGAAAAACATCAATTTAACTTTCACTCATCTTCTCCCCCTTAATATAATTAAATTTTTATTTTTCAAAATATTAGTTCTTAATAAACTAGTGTTTAAAAATTCATTCCTTTATAATTTGCGTGACTTTAAAATTTTTACACTCAAAATGCAAGGGCTGATGAACTCACACCATAGAAACTTAAAACATTATAATTCTCTTATGTTTCAGACTAGGAACTAATTTTTTTTTAAATTATATATCATCCAAGTTTTGCTCTTCTATGGTTATTAATTTCGTTTGAAGGTTTTCTTATGAGATAACAACTACACGATATTCCCGATTCCTAACAATTCGGTAACTGTTTCCATACATGCTTATTTTATGCATACATATCTTTTAGCAATTATCAATATAAAATTCCCAAACTGTGAATTTTTTCCCAAAACTCAAAATCCAAGAGCTGCGACAACATCTAGTCAACTGTCCAAAAAAATCTTCTAATACAAAAGACCGATCTCAGCGGGAAGTCGACTCCAGCTTTTCGGTCCGCGCCGTTTTCCCGATGCGGAAACGTCTCTCCTCTGCCATTCCTGGAAGCAAAGGAGTCTGTTTTGCTGAACTTCCTCTAATTTAAGAGTGACTTAATAAGTCCATGGGGAGTGATGAAAGTGACTGCATGTCGTTGGTCACCGCGGGGAGAGGAATACTTCAGTGACAGAATTCGGCTTATTTCGCCATCGCCATGCCTTTTTCTTGTTTGCTTCGATGCTTCTGAGCAATCAAAAGGAAGTGCTCTCGTTCTTTTGGATATTTGATAAGATTTGCAGTTGTGTTACTTTTCTCACTAAGTGGCATAATTTGATGATGATAAAAATGCATTTAGTTGTGCGTCCTGTTTTTAAATATTGTGTGTATAATTTTATTTATATACAAGCCGCCTTGGGCGAGCAGCTGGCTGGCAAGGAATATTAGTTGTACTTAATTGTAATTGAATCTCCTAAGTAAGTTTAATCTTCTCTAGGATTTTCTCAAAACATATTTTAAGCATCAATTTAGGATAGACATAATCGTGTTATTTTAATAGTTTAATAGCTAATTTAGTTCTGTTATGCAATTGAATTCTTTTTCAAAAGAATCAATTCCAAAATCTTTCTACATAATTCACATTTCGTTCTGTGCGCCTTTCGCTAGTCGCATTTGGCTATTTGGTTCGCATGAATGACTGTTGCCAAAAATTTTAATTGACTATTTTGCTAATCTTGGAGTTACTAGCTCTTTTAGCAAAACATTTTCAAAGTTCACATTTTAATAAGCTTATACTATTTTAGAAGATATATACAGCGTGTTCATTGGATTATTCATTTACTAATTTTTTGGCATATGTTTTTGTACATCCAATTACATCAAATGAAAAATTAGCAATGCTAAAAAATGATCACTCGATAAATTTTTTTCATTATCACTTAATTCTAAAACTAAATCCTAATTAAAAGCCCAACATTTTTTTTTTGAAAAATACAGAATTTTATGCTGATATTTTGTTATGCTAAAACCTACTCAGCATGGAAAATAAATTGAATCTTTAATAAACTATTTGAAAAAACAATGATAAAATACTAGTTAAACTATGTAAAGATGTAAAGTAATGAAAAATATTATTGAGTTGATTTTTTACAAATTATTAAAAGCAGATTAATTTTTTTAAATGCTTAGTAAAAACAGAAAAATAGGGGGAAAAAAGTGTTGGGAAAATATAATTCAATGTAATTTAATTGACATAAAGATACTTTTCATTGCATTTTTTAAAAGTCATGGTTTGAAATACAAAACATTTTCTTAGCTTATAATTAAAATTGTGATTTCAAAAAGTAAAATTTCACAAAATTGCTCGAAGTTGTACCTTCCCACTTTCCAATACACATATTTTCCAAGTTTAATAGTTCAAGTAGGATCAAACGATCTAGTTAATAACGAGCCAACAGACACACATTTTCATTTTAATTATGAGTAGAGTTGTATTAATTTTTTAACTAATCTAAATTCATATTCATATTAATATTCATTAATTTATATTCATATTCATTCATTCATTGGGAGAATAAAAATTTCATTCAAGCATTCTTTTGCTGTTTAAAAAAAAACAAAAAAAACTTAGGGGTATTTCTGTTCTTTAAAGATTTTATTTAATACAATTTCACATTTTTTTTCATCTTGCTCTCTTATACAGAATCTACCTCTAATTATTTTTATACATTCAAGAATTTACACGCGCACTAGATTAAATGGATTTTTTTTAATTAATACTTTGATATGTATTTTTTTCCAGCTCGTTAAGAGATTGATTTTATTTTAATGCGTTATATATCACATTTTTTTAAAAGAAAATATGCTGTTAGTAACACCAATAAAATAATGTAACTATCAATTTTAATGCATGAATTTAGACATATCAGCAGAAATTGGCGTTCATCTTTATAAAGAAACATTCTAATGATTTACTATTGAAATTACACCTCTTATTCATAATAAAACTTATTCGTAAATGCTGTATTTAGAGAAAAAAGAATTTAGGATTAAAAAAAATCCTTATTTGATAAATTTTAAAACATATATAATTTAAAACTCATTTATTTATCATAAAAATGTTAGATAGATAAAATATTTTTAGTAATTTACTCATACATTACTGACTTAAAATTGTTTACATACAATTTTATGTGTCTTACATTAAATTGATATAATCATATTGTTTTCATCATATGAGTGGTTATTTTACCACACGTTTTCTTTTGCAATCTCAGAAAAAAATTTATAACGAATTAGTTTTCTTATTCACAAAATACTGATGTAATTTTTTTTATTAACATGAATAAGGTTTTGATTTATACTTTATTCCATTCTAGCATTTAGAAATAAAGAAATACTATTTTAAAAAATTGCTTTTTACTAAGAAAATACTAAAAATTGTATTCGCACTACTTTTTCTAAACAAATATTAAAACTCAAGTTTAAAACATACCTAAGCAATTTGTTTTATTAAAAGAGTCTGTTATTTTTCAATTTTAAATGTTTTATGTTTTTAATATATATTTGAATATTTTTGAAGTTAAACGATTTTTCGTAATGACTTTAGATCGAAACATTTACATGTAATCACTTCTTGAGTATAATGTCCTTGCTAACTACGTATTTTTAATCAATAAATTTTCGAATATTAAAACAAGTTTAAAACATATTTAAGCAATTTGTTTTATTAAAAAGAGTCTATTATTTTTCCCAATTTTAAATGTTTTATGTTTTTAATATATATTTGAATATTTTTGAAGTTCAAGATTTTTCGTAATGACCTTAGATCTAAACATTTGCATATAATAACTTCTTGAGTATAATGTCCTTGCTAACTGTGTTTTTTAAATCAATAAATTCTCGTTATTGTTTATAAGAATTATATATTATTGTTTATAAGAATTTTACTGATTATAATTGTAACAGGCTTATTTGCAACTTTTTTTTCTAATTTTCACCAGTTACTTAAAATATTTTAATTACACTTTACAAAAATACTTATATATATTTACGAAATGATATTTAAAAATCTGATTTAAATTTTAATAAATTTCCAAAATTTTTTCTTAATTTAAAACAATTAAATTCATTCTAATTTTTTTTTCTTTTTTCCCGATCCAATTCCGCTTTTCATATATAATTAATTTTACACGCATTCTATAAAACTGCTGACTTCAGTATTTTCTCACGTATTTCTATCCCTAATGAATTAACAACATTCTTTAAAAGATACCTAAGATTCTCTTTCCTAAGACTATACGGGTGGGAGAAATTCCTTTCAAAAACTCATTGTAAAATCACTGAAGGGAAAAATGTCTGTCTCTTTTACTGTTGTGTCGTGATGTAGATTAGCGTATCCTTTTACTGCGTTTTATATGTACAAATTATGCCTCATAAAATAAAACAAATCAAAATGAAATTTCATTTTATTATTAATTTATTTATTAATTTGAGATTATTTCATATTATTATTAAGATTATTTCAAAATGATTTAACGTTTACTTTGCATAATTGTATGTAATAATTCACATTTATTAATACTGCATGAATGTTTCTATTTTCATTTCTGACTCAGCAAACCTTATAAGTATCCAGATAATCTCTAACATTAGTGTCTCCGAATATTTTGTCTTCCGCCGCGTTAGGTGCTATTTGCACATGCTTTCGGTCCATCTGTGGTTCTCCCGAAGTATTAAAACCACCACAATTTATACCACAGCTACTGAATATATCAAGGGATGATCTCTGCTTTCCCATTCCGTGCTTCGGCAGATGATTAAAGCTCACAAATCCATTACCCAGGAACAGGTGTTGAAGATAACTGTGGGGACTTCCTGCGGAAAGCATTATGCAGATGTGGCTTTCTCATTGGAGAGCCATTGGTGGTGATTTGATGGCGGCACAGATAGCAGCGCAAGCCCCAGTAAACAATGCTTAACCTCCAATAAGCATTGCAATCGGTAGTTAGAAAGAGAAATTGAATTTCACTGTCAAAGAAAATGAAATGATGGAGTAGCTGTTGATAATGGTTGTCAAAATCTGTTTTGGGATTATTAATGGGTCACCAGGGTGCATGATACTACATTCCGAATATTATCTATACTAATATATATATTATTATATATATATAACTGCTTATTTCAATATTTAGTATAGAAATATAATTTCGATGAGGTCATATTTGTATGATGAAGGGTTGACGTAATAAGGAATAAATGAAAAATAATATGTGTGTTCATAATAAATATCATATTCATGGGAAATTAATAAATAATATTTTTGGCAAAATTTTATTTCCAGAAGTTTGATTAAACATTTAAAATGAAATAATAATCAAAATATATGCAAATTTTTATTATATAATAATCAAAATATTTATATAATTGAACAATCAGTGAATGGAAATTAAAAAGCATAATACACTTATAATTTATTAGCTATTAAATATGATTAATCAATGTTTTTGGAAATAATAGGCAAGAACGAAAAAATTTAAGCTTGTTTCATTAATTAAATTTGATAATTTACTAGTTTTTATATATTCTTATAATCTATTTTATATATATACAATAATAATACTATCTTTAATATATTCTTATAATCTATAATATAATTTTATATATTCTTATAATCTATAATATAATTTTATATATTCTTATAATCTATAATATAATTTTATATATTCTTATATTTTTTTTTCAAATATTCGTAGCTTGATCTAGTATGTGCTTTTAATTTTTACATTTTTCTCGCTGTTGCCTTATTTACTTTATGCATAGCATAGTTTGTATCTAAGATTGGCTCTTGCACCAATAAAAAATTATTAAAGCATTGTTTAAATTTAAATTTTCAATACAGCGTTAGATGCAAGACACAAAGGTACTGTTAAAATATTTCAACGTTTATTTTCAGATATACACTTTTATAAAAATAATTTTACATGTTTAATTTATTATTAATATTTTAAAAATGAATTCAAACCCTGCTGATTTACTTATACTCTTATACTGAATTTTTACAGGAAAATTTGTATAACTACTTTTATATTTTCTTTTATTTGAGACTCCCGTCGTTTTTTAAAAATTAGTTTCTGAACAATCATAAACCTTACTAGCGCATTTATTCATGCACTTTTTTTATTAAATAGTTTTAAGATTTTTCACCCTTTTGTAATTAATACTTAACAATTAATTACCCTGACTCCTAAACCTTGTTTCTGAAAAGCATGAATTTAAAAACGAGCTGAAATTACCAAATATAGAAACATCAGAGATTATACATTTCAGGTATTTAATATTCTATAATAACATCAGATATTTGATATTCTATGCAATGATATTTTAAATATTTATCATTAATATTTATTTTCGATTAATTTGATTTATTCGGAAGCTGTACATCAAAATTTCGCATTCTTCTTAATTGATTGAAATTTCACAAATAGCATTCTTAAATGCACATTCATGGCATCCAACGCATATATGTGCATAATTTGGAAGCAGTAGGTCAAATGGTCTTTTTTACGGAGTTTGCCAACATAGACACATCAAATTCCGTTCTTGAAATAATGCTGAACTATTCTGCTAAAAAAATAGGCTTTGGGAAATATTTTCAGTAATAATTTATTTCACGGAAAAATGTTCTGGCTCTCATAAAAAATTCAGAGCTATTTACATTCTTAATTGGCAAGAATAACAGGGTTGATAGGTTTCGTACAAAAAAAAAAAAATGCTCTAATCTCATGCGGTTTAATACGAGGCGTGGTTGTAAATGGAAGCGACGTGACAAAACTAAAAATAAGAATTTGAGCATCTAGAATTATTTGCACGCCACGAGAAACATATTACCGATGATACTCACAAAAAAAGTAGCTGAAAAAGAGCGATTTCTTTTTCAAAATACTTATATAAATGTTTTTAAGGATCTATTGAAAGAAAAATAACTGAATATTGAAGAAAAATGAAGAACATTTAAAAAATTTAATTCAATATTTCTCAAATCATAACAAAAGCAAGAGTAACACAAATTCTTGAATTTGTTATGTCATATTTAAAAAAAAGCTACGTATCTTTGAGCAAGACAAGCAGCTAAACATAGTTTATGTATTTTAACATTTCACAATCAATTTATATTAATATTTCACAATCAAGGGAATAATTATTTTGAAAATGCACTCTTTACCCTTCATTTCTTGTAATTCAGTTTCACACTAAATGTTTAAGGAAAAATAAAAATAATTATATATATTTAGACAAATAATTAAGAAAAATATAATAAAGATGCGTTAAAATATTAAAAAATAATTTTTAATAAATAATCATATGTTTTTCTTGTGATTAAATAGAGTATAGTATTTTTAATGACAGTAAGAATTTAAACACTAGGACAATCATGGTTTTTTATAAGATTGATTTAAAATTTTTAATTAATTTTTTGTGAATATATGTAAAATAATTTACACAAATAAGAAATCGGACAATCAATATTATCATAGCATCTGTTAAACACCCTTTACCATATATTAGCAAACTTATTTTTCTTCCTATTAGGTTTTCCAGGAAACAATATTATAAATTCTTAATTATATCAAGTTATGCATAAAACATTAATAGAAACCAACATAAATAGTGGTTAGTAATATAAGTATAAATGCATAATGCCAGATATTTCAATTTTCCTTATTTGATTATCTTATAAAATGGCATTTTGCAGCTACTTTAATACGAAATGAAATCATGATAAAAAATAAAATTACATTGTGAAATATTTCTTAAAATATTACATTTTAGATAGAATGAGAAAAATCTAAAAATACCGCTACTAAAAAGTAAATGGATTTATCTTAAATCATCAAACGAAACACATGAAAGTACTTTCAACGGGCGCTTTAAAAATTACCCATTTATAGACACATTTTATTTTTGTTAAACATTATAAATATATAAGAAATATTGAGAAAATATTTTTTCGACAATGAACAGACGTTTCCAATTTAAACAGTAGAATAACATTAAGCGAAAAATTAATTTATTTAAAATAATTAATAATTGAAGGCCACATACTATGAATAAAAATTATATGGATAATAGAAGAGTGCAAATTCATTTTTATCATACAAAAATAGTTTCATGCAGATAATATTGTATGGATACAAATGTTACGCAAAAAATCCCATTATTTTCAATAGGACTTCATAATATACTCAATAATATTTTTAAAATCTCTGTTTGAAAAATAAGAAACGATACAGAATTTCTAATTTCAATTCGGGTCCAAATAAAAGTATAAATTTATATATAGTGTTACATCGAAATTGATTGCAAATGATTGATTGCAATATTTCATTGAACGCGGAAAGATTTTTCTTTTAATAATGGTATTAAAAATAATAAAGAATAAAATGTAATACATTTATTAAAAATTATTGTTAAAATAGTGATTTCGTTTTGTATATGAAATTTAATTTAAGAATCTTAAATTTTAGGCCGTAATGGTGCTAAGGCTGAGATAAAAATGTTTGAAAAAAATGTTGATTATGAAATTGGAAAATCATCTACTGAGCACTTTAAGTCTCTAGGAAATTACATGTGTCTTTACTTTTTAGTTTTCCGTCCTTTTTTAAGCTACTAGGTTCTCAAAATTAGTAATTTCTTAACCCCATTAAACAGAAGATTTTACATAAATGTATAAATTTATGTAAAATCTCCTCCACAATATGTAAATTCTCCTTTTACATATTGTGAATATGTAAAATCTCCTATCCGCCTTATGTAAAATCTCCTCCACAATAAATATATGGAGGAAAATTGTCTGTAAAATTATTCGAGACCATTGAATTAATTATGGAAGAAGAAAATTCTAATTATTTAGAGTTAAAATTGCTGAAATAAAACAAAACAAAAATTATGAATCAGTTTTCTAACATATCTCGTAGGTTATCTGTTCTATTTGTAATGGCATTGTTAAAGAGAATATTAAGATGAATAAGAATAATTTTAAATTCATAATAAATAGCACATATACATTTTTAATTTTTGCAAAAAGATTATTTAATTTTTAAAAAAACTTAATGGAAAACTAAGCCTTTCAATGAGATAAATACATAACTGCTTTTAAAAATATATACACATTTTCTTCTTAGGATATAATTTGAAGGAACAAAAACAACAATAATTACATGAAAGTAAAAATTTAGAAGGAAATAATAATAAAAAAATCATTATTATTTTACATTGCCACTTCAAAATGATGGAATATTCTGAAATCCCCTTCCTCCTGATTCTTTATTCTAAAAAAAGTATAAGATTAAGCATTGTAATGAGAATTCTAGGAATTACACATTGTAATGAAATGTGCAATGATAAAACCAAAATAAAAATGATCAGCAACTTATATATCACTTGGTAAAACTCACAGAAGCTTAAATCCAAAATTCATCATATTAAAAAAAATGTCGAAACTCATTTATTTTTCATATGACATTCCGGGTTTCCCATCTAAAGGTAATGAACTAAAAAAAACGTTCAAATGTCAACAAAAATGATTCATTAAATTGCCTAAACTTAAAAATCGATTTTTTAGTAGATTTTTTCCCTCTGATTCTTAAATCATTATGAAAAGATGAATAAGAAAGATTTAATCACATGCATACAAAATTAAAATGTGATGATTTAATATTCTGTATTTAATTAGCAGTTACAATAAATGCTTAAATATCCTTTATGTAATTATTAGGTTATAGATTTGCATATGGAAAAATACATCAACACAGTAAGCTATATCTATAAAATTCTGCATATTTTAAAAATATAAGCATTTTTTGAGAATATATTTAATATCTCTATTCATTCAAAACTTCCAAAGAAACAGGCATTTTATTATTGTAACAATAATTGTTGAAATAACGAATGACATTTCTAAGCAACCTGTGTTCAGTGGTGGCGGGCTGTACGCAAGAAGAAGAAGGCATTTCTAAGCAGACAAAATAAGTCAATCTCATTCGTCATTTTAAGCACTCATATCTTAAGACTGTAGTTTAAGCGTGATATTTTCTCGTCATAACTTCAACTTAAACTAATACTCAGTTTTTTCCTTAACTGCATTAGAGAGCCAAAAAGAGTTCTTTTTAAGAAAATATTCGTGTTTTCCTTCATAACTTTGATGACGATGCACTCACCTTATATGGGGGCTTATTCTCAAGGAAAATTGATTTAGGGCTTCAGAAGAAGTTGCGTGAAACGCAATCAAGATCCCATCAAAATATGTGAAAGAAACTTCAGATATTTCAGGTCAGACTTAAAAGTTCAGAAGAAATATGAAAGTTATCTCTCTAAGCTAGAAGGCTATATCATAATGATAGAAATAGCATTTAAAAGCATTCGATTTCTATAATTACATTCCAAATAAATAATGATATAATAAAAGCATAGTTTATAGAAAAAAATATCAAAACTCTGTGAAACATTTCAGGTATTCGTCTTCATTAAAATCCATTTTTGACCGAAAATCACATTTATTAATGTTTTATCTAAATGCCTGATCTTTTATTTTCTCATAGCCATATTTTTACTTTATGTCTGGAATAATTAGGAGCAAAATTGAAGACATTTTAATAGAGTTTAGTTTTATTTAGTTATATTCACGTCCTGTTGTAAAGCAACACTAGGGCTATTTTGGGACGGACCTGGTAATTTTGAACGGCGGTCAGATGATGAGGACACCACCTGAGCTGGTACCCCACTCTCCACACCACACCAGTAGGAGGACATTTGGCCGGACGGATTTAACGAGCAGCAGACCCCTTTACACGACGGTTCTTCGGTGGAATCGGGTCTCGAACCTGAAACCCTACGGCTCACTATTTTAATAGAGATAATTGCTGAAAATGTAACTTTAAATGATACTATAAATAAGTTTTTTTATTTTATTCAGATTGCTTTAAATTATTTTTTTCTCATTTATTTCTTTCATCATATAATAGATATTATTTTAGAATGTTATTAGTATAAATTTCTTTATTTTTGATGTTATTGCTGCTGATTACTCTTGTAGATTATTGTGAATCATTAAAACAATTTATTGTCCAACGATGATGTAATTTTTCACAATAAGCGAATAAAAAACATTAAAATCGTACTTATGACAAATATTATTTTATGAAAGTGCCTGCCGTTTATTTAGTATGTATTTTCAAGCCGAATTATTGAATAAATATTGAAAATACCCTTGTTAACTGTCTAGCAGATAGTTATTAGTAACTTTAGAATTAAAAAAACGACAGGGAAAAATGTTTCGAAACAGAAAATAGAAGACAATGAATTAAACTAAGATAAGAAAGTATAGTCTACAAATTTAAGAAGTTTTGAAAAAAATTAATTTTTTAAATGAAAATTTAAAAAATAATATCGTTTTGCTCGAAATGTGTTTTATTTTTCTCCTTCAAAAGCTTTCTTTTTTGAACAGGAATACTAAACTGCTATTAAAAATTTCAGCTAAAAATTCGGTATGTATTTAAATTATAATACAGTTTAGAGAATGAATTAAAATATAAGTCCAATGTCTTCTTTTAAACTTTTATAAAAGATCAAAATTCCAAAAAAATAGATAATTATATTTTTATTGTGTGTGTGTGTGATTTTTTTTCAAAAATTACAAAATAAATTACTATAAAATGTTTTTGTATTATATAAAGTTTCTGCATAAATAATATTTGGAAATAGAAAAATATTGCTTCAAATACCATGATTTTAAAAAAAGAAACCTTAAATTATTCGAATATTTCAAATCAAGTAGTTTTTACTCATCGAAATAATTTTTCTTCTCTATGGTTAAAAATATATTAGCGACAAAGCATGCATCCGAGGAAAAATATTTTATTTAGTTTATTAAAATAGAAATGCAGTGATGAAAATACGAGTTGAACATTTGAGTTCTTACGATTTGAAGTAATTTGTAATTAATTACTTACTAATTATTCATTTACGAATTGTTATTTTTTTTTTGTTTTTTTAATAGAAAATTAATGTGATTTTCATTTTAAATATTTCGTCTCTACATGTAGGGAATTTGATAAGTAAATTTGTGATTACAATTGTAATTCTGTGTGAAATTTTCATTTCAATCGGTTACAGAAATCTCGTCAAAGACACGAATTCGATTTTCGGATGTTATTAAAAGCATGCCAAGGTTTAATCTCCAAAACAATCACCAAGTACCAGATTATAAATTAATTAAAATATTAAATCAACTCCAAAAAATATTTCTAGCTATTTTCCACTATCCCTATGCATTTACGGCTTTACTCATAATCCACAACTTTATAGAAATAAGTAAAGGAATAACACCTTTATCAGAAGTATGCAAGAAAGTTTTTAGGAGACCATTCCCTCTTAAATATTAAAGATAAGCATTTGAGCGGTATCTGAAAACATTTTCGTTATACTTGATTTTTTGAGTTACCGCTGAAGGCCCTGAATTTGGAAACATTACCTCAAAAATTCATTTACCATGTTCTCTTCTAAAAAAAATATACTATCTGAAGCATGTGATAGATCATTTTTATTCAAAACAGAAGTTTGCTGTAATTCTTGTAAAATATCAGGGTATAAGTATTTATTTGCTGTGACAGATAGTAACAATAATATCAAATGCAACAATAAATATATATTTTATTAAATAAAATTGCCAAATTTATAAACTTTTTCTATTGCCCTCAAAGTATCATTTAATCGGCATATTAAGTCCAATGTCCAACACTGTTGCACGCATGATTTTTTTTTCAAATTCCTAATGTAAGTAACTCTGGAAATCTGGAAATACAGATGTATTCACCTGAACATTTGTTAAATGTTTTGGCTTGGAATCGTTTCAATACTGTGGGAAATTGTGTCTTTCCACTGTCTTGGAACCTTGTCATAATTTAATTTTCCATTATTCCCCTAAGAATAGAATTCATACAAAACTAACAGATGTAATAATAATGCATGAAAAATAATTAGGAAGTAGTGCAATTGCCATCAAAATTCAAAAGAAACGAAAAAAAAAATTATTCCTAACCTAAACATATATGCAGAAATCGTTTCTAATTATGTTTTGATGGAAAAAAAATTGCTGTTTTTAAAAATGCTTTATACAGAGAAATTTGCTGTTTCCAAAATAATATCAAACAAATGAAATAGTTTCAGTAATAACAATTATACTATATTTATTTAATAGTTTAATGGAATAACTTTAGTATATAAATGCATTAACAATTATAGAACTTACGATGTGAGACATGAACAACAATAGACATTTATTAATAAAACGCAAGTGTTTTTGATTAAAAAATGCAAGCTCTCACAAATCCATGAAAACAGTTAATTACATGAAAGAAAAGATTTTACTAAAAAGTAGGATGCTTGTTTAATTTATCAGCCGACAGATAAAAATAATCTTAATGCTTTAGTTTGAATAAAAGCAAAAGCATTATACAGGTAAAATGTATTTTCGTAGACATAATTTTTAGCAACTCTCACCTTAACCAGAATATTCTTGGCAATCTAATAGATAAGGTGTTTTTCTTTCACAAATATTATTATTTAGTTATACTTACCATTTTTTATTTCATTCTTTGAGATATCATTTCTGTATTTGTCAGTTTACAGATACATTATAGATTCATTATTTTTTCATTCTGTCAACCCAAATCAGAATTTCTAGCATCAGTTTTCTGAAGTGAGAGCAGGAAGATGGCAGTCCTGTGCTGGACACCGTGTGACGTATTTAGCGGCGTCTAAGTTAATCTTCAAGCCCAATTGACCCACATGACCATTGGGCTTGGAGATTAACTTAGAGTCTGCTAAATGGGAACTTTTCTTCGAAGTTTCCTCAGCTCGTCCATTGACATCAGAAATAAGGCCTTAACCGTTGATTTTCACTGGGCTTCAGATGGTCGCTCATAGCTGAAAATCTGAAACATCTATGTATCTTGCAAAGTGATCGAAAATTCCAGCCTAGTCAATTTCAGTTTGATTTCTAATTGGACTAGAATAATTTTATCAAGCAACTGTAGTGGTTACATAAATCTACTATTTTATTTTTTCAAACAACAGATGGCGTTACCTTATTAACATCGAGTTATATTTCCCATTATTAGTTTGTATTTCCAGTTTCATATTTTCGTGCTCGAGTTTGTTTTATCTTGTGCAATGTGAAACTTAGAAAATAATTAAATAACTGTTGCTGGAATTCAACTATTATTTCATCTACATCAAAATGAAGTTATAAAGAGTCTCACTCATCTACAACTAACTAAAATCGAAAAATCTATTATCCTAATGTGCAAGATTATTTAGATTAAAATTTATCATTATTTTCGTGTAGTCACGATTAGAATAATTAAATTTATCAGTGAAAAGAGAGATTTTTTCTTGTCTCTCTAGCTCTCAACAACGAATGTCATACTCACAAAGACTAAGAGGAAGAAAAAGCACCACAGTTTCTCCACATACATTTGCATTCATAAATATCTATTAAACATAATTTTTCTTTGTTACATTAACCAAATTATTTTCCATTTATTTTTAACTGCATCCAAATTATGCCATGATAACAAGTAAACATGGAATTCATGAGATTTTTCATACATTTTATGTTTTTGCATATTATTATTCTAAAAATTTTTTTCTTTAATTTTTCAAAACTGAGAATAATTGTAAACTTTTTTCATTTTATTATTATTTCACATATGTTTGCAAATTTTGTTCATACTTATTTTTGTTTTAATATTAATATTTTGGTATTTAATAAAATTCCCGTAACCTGCCCATCAAACCGTTTAGTGACCAGAATAGTTACGGATATGGAAGTATGAGATGGCGTTTTATTCTGCAATTGATGTTCCGCATTAAAACGCAATAATGCTTTCCCTGACGCAATAATGGTAATATGCGTTTCATAGAAATTGTAAATTAAAAAAAAATTCAAATATTAAATAACTATTTTTTTTCAAATCATTCATTTACAGATATATATATATATATATATATATATATATATATATATATATATATATATATATATATATATATATATATATATATATATATATATATATATATATATATATATATATATATATATATATATATATATATATATATATATATATATATTTCTATTTAATCCCTAATTTATACTATATATAATAAAGCATTGGAGATTACTGGTGTGTAAATAAAATTGCAAGTAAAGTTTCGTTACTTGGAGTGGTCTTTTATTTAGAAGTGAAGGAAAACAAAATAGTCAGCAATTTTTGACAGTTCTCAGTTGAATAAATCTATTTACACAATAATACATGGATGAGAGCTTTTCTTGCAATTAAAACTTTGCTTAATGTCGGAAGAAACACTTTTAGTATTTGTTTGAAACATGATAAATTATTGAAGTTTCTTTGCATTTGATAAAAATAAAAGCAGTTTTATTAAACTTAATATTGCTACATTTCTTATAAATAACTTATTTAAATATTAGTTTTCTAGCATATAATCAAGTACATAAACAATTATGTGTGAATTCATATATATTAATATAACTCTGAATATAATAAAATAATTATAAAAGAAATGTTTTATATGAGGTTTCAGTTTAAGAATTTTGACTAAATAGAAAAAGCTGGAATCCTTTTCTAAATATTCCAGTATAATTTAAATATGGCATTCTAATTATTTTTTTTCGATGATAATTCATACAATTGAGATGCAGATTCAGATTAATAAACTTCCGAATCTTATATTCTAAATGCTTTGGCATTTTTAATACAAATATGACAATATACAGTTTTGTAAGGAATTTGAAAATTTTATTCATTTTTTGCATGTAAATAAGTATTTAAAGGAATAAGGATTTGAGAATTGGGATAACTTCGATCACCTTGCACTTGAAACCATTATGACATATAAACAGTTTTAAAAGTCACATGAAATAACCTAAAGCATCTAATTTAATATTGTGACTTTATAATGCACTAATTTGACATAAAATAAATATTGTTTTATAATATGTAATTACAGGTTCACATTTTAAGGAGTTAGAAGAACATCTTTACTGAAGGAATAAAACATGATGAGGGAATAGAACAGAGGGAAGGGATTCCAAAATAACAATTTTGTAATAAATTCTAAAATTATTTTGGAAAAAATATTGAAAAACTCTTACACTATACTTCTAATAATGCAATCATAGTGTTATGTGTCATCCGCATTACGACAGAATAAAACGTGTTGCAGTTATTTTTGTGTAGTTTCTCCTTAACAAACTGCATAAATATAACCGCAATTTATATAGAGTATTGAAATATAAGAAAATAGTACTAGATTTCAGGATGCACTGTTATTTGAAACTGATATCAAGATTTTGTGTGACATTATTGATAAAAATAGATATCCTATGGGAAACTGATACCCAGATTGTATATGACATTCTCGATGAAAATGCATATCATATTGAAATCTCTTAACGATGCTTTCTTGCCAATAAATCCATATAACAGAATATTATTATAAAATTAATGTTATTTCGATGATTAAAGCGTATTATTCTAAACTGAAATGATAAATAAGGAAATGCGCTATAATTTTATGAATCAGTTACATAGTTTGAAAATGCATCACAAATGATTAATTTTGTAATACTTACTTTTTCAAAGCAGTTTTAAAATTGTGTGGGTTTTCAAAGAGTTTTAAAATTAATATATGCTTGAAGACTAGTGTTTTGAGTGACAAAACCTAGCATCATACCCATTACTTCTAAAATTTTTGAATAAATGTGAGATATTTAGTCTAAAAACAACCCATATTTCGCAATGCAATAACAGTTCATATCTACGACCACATAAAAAAGAAAAAAAATATTTCGTATCTCAAAAGCAATTGTAGGAAAGAAAGATTGAAAACTTAAAATATGAGGAGAATTTATTCTTTTTTGAATTTTATTTCCCACTCTGGCATTGCAAAAGGAAGAATAAATAAAAGTTGAACATGCGATGCAAAAATTTCAAAAGAAATGGCTCGCGAATATAAAAAAGGCTTAGGTGGGGGAACTTGAATGTTTATCAACACTGGCTCGCTATTTTTTTGTCCTTCCATCCCTTCTTTTTTCATAATTCATATTTCGGATGGGAGAAACTGAAATGTATGATTGAGGAAAGCATTTTCTTGAAGGCAAGATATTTCAGATTTCCAAAGAAGATGAGGAGAGTCAGTATTCTTAGTAATCTGTGATTATTTTCAAGGCTTTTATAAAGAACAAATAACTTCAGCTTAACAAAGACAAACTTTAAGTATTATAAATATAAATCCTTTTTACTTCAGTCTGAGATATCTATATTCTAGGAATAAAAATAATGATTGGAAACATACTTGTAGTGATATTCATAATATCTTTTATACAAAAATAATTTCTTGCTTTATTAAAATGCTAAAAGTTATAGACTAAAGCAATACAGACATTATAAACAACTGAATTTTATTCAATAAATCAATTTTATTCAAAAGACAACAATGTTATTCAAAAACAATTTTATTCAAAAAATCCATAAATTGAATTGCTAATAATTATTCAGTTTACATAATTATCAATATTAAATTATATCATTTTAAATAAAAATTCGATAATATATATATTTTTTTTATAATTTTATCCCCGCTGTGTATGAAAATAACTCATTCAATTATTAGTTAAGACTATTCGAGATTTAACTTTTTTGCTGGCCCTTAACATTACTGGAAAAAAAATAAAAAAAATAGTTAAAACAATAAAAAACTGTTTGTTTAAAATATTTTTTTTTTCATATATTTCAACAATCTTTGGCAACCAAGCAATTGCTGAAAGCTTAATAATCTGCATATCAGCTTTCAAATGACAATGAGTTTTTTATTGTCTTAAAAAGTTCTCCACATTTTTGTATTGAGTAACCATGGTTTTATCATTTCAAAACACATCAAATAATTAATAATGTAGAATTTTATAGTAATGGATTTATCAAAAACAAAATATAAAATACATCTAAGAAGCAAAAAAAAAAATATTCTATATTTTTGCCAGTCAATATCCAAATATAATTCTATTAAATAGATTTTACGTATTCTTTTCGAAGTAAAATTGATGGGGAAATTTTTAAAATACTTATTTATACATGAAATAAATGATACTTCCAATAAATTGATAAAATTATTAATAAATACATGGATCAAATGACAAAAATATGTTAATTTAATTAAATATTTTAAGTAAATATTTATCAATAAAAGTATCTAATCTAGTAGATTGCCAAGAATATCTCGCTGCACTGTTTGCTATCCATACGTTGATCGCATATATTATTATTTTTTTTATATAATTTCAAATGGATATTTTGTAAACAACTTTTTATGAAGATCTTATTCTAGCTCATGAGATATAGTTTTCCCTAATTATATGTTCCTAAATTGTCTTTCACGCCTACGAAAATATATTCAATGTTAAAGAGTATTTGTCATTATCTATAATAATGACAAATCATATGTAAAATCTCAATTCAATATTCAATATTTGTTAAATTCAGTATTCAATATTTGTTAAATTTAGTATTCAATATTTGCCATATTTATTATTGAATATTTGTTAATATTCAATATGTGTTTGTCGGTATTCATTCAATATTAATTTCACAAATATTAAAAATTGAATCATGTCATTATCATAGATGACAAATCATATATAAAAATTGAAACTTGACTTTTTATTCAATCAGAAATCCTTATACAAAAATTCAAGTTACCAGTGCAAACAGCTTATAAATGTAGAATTCATTATGCATTACTAGATAGAATAAAATGAGTATGGATTTCTTCTTAAGCTTTCTGCAATCTCAAATCCGATTTGGGGTAAAAAGGTTTAATTCAGATCGCATCAAATCTATATTAATCTTGGTTAATCAGTATACAGGTCCAATTAATTGAGGTGGGTCGTTGTCTGGCTTATACGGTTTTAGCATATAGAGATACATAATGATTTTAAAACGGTTTCCAGGTAATTCATTTCCGTTCAAAATTACTTTAGATTCAACTTAAATGCAGATTGTTTTTACAAAGTTGGATTGCAGATTTTTTATTGAGAAATCCATTGGGAACAATTCTAAAGAAATGGACAGAAAATACTTTATATCTCTCTGCTTCGAAACATTATATATATATATATATATATATATATATATATATATATATATATATATATATATATAATGTTTACAAAACATTATAACAAACAAAACTCTAACTCTTACAAATATAACTCTAACTCTAAACAAAATAAGGTGTAATATGTTTGCATTTTTCTAAGTTTTAGGAGATTTACTTTGAGGATTAGAAAAAATAATTTCCATTTGTCACATATTCTTTTTGTATTCGGTATTAAATTGTATTTCCCAATTTTTGACCACAATAAACGTAAGCGCACAGTATGGAGAAAGAAATGAATCCGAGCTAATTGGTATAATTATCAGAAATACTTTCTGTTACTATCAACAAATGTGTTATTTTATTCGAAAAATAAGTCGAATTCAACAAGAATATATCAAAAAAGGGCTTGGTGTTTTAACCCTTCTTTGTATAATTTTTTCTTTTTTTTTTCTTTTTTTTTTTGAGAAATAAATAAGGGTGATACAATTTAGGCTCTAAATTAAAGGGAAAATGTTTAACAAATCTTAGTATAAGTATATAATATAAAATAATTAAAAAATAGTACGATGGAAATATCCATCATGCAAATTTGCATGTTAAGCTCAGTACCGAATCTTCAATGTCCCTCATTTCTAAATTTATGTACTCATTATCGCTTGTATTAGCAAAAAAAAAAAAAAAAAAAAAATCTCAGATTAGTTATAAAAAATATTCAAGAGATCGCACGTTTCTTAAAACCACAACTAGCAACTCAACGACAAGTTCAAACCGCTATAATGATTGTGATTGTCTTGTTTTTCTTTTCTTTTTTTTTTCTTTCTTTTTTTTTTTTTTTTTTTTTTACAGATACGTTGTTTATTACGCATTAGTTGTGAAAAAGATTTGCCAGCAACAACCAATTTATAGTGCACCTTTTGTGAGTACAATTTTTTGTTCACTAAATGTTATAATGGAAATTTCCATCATCATGCAAAGAAGGTTAATCCTGTTTATGAATGATGGATATAAGTATATTGCCGTTAATGCTGGACGTCTTACGCTTGTGAGTAATTTAAATGCTTAGCAAATAATCGGTTTACTAATGTATGATAATCGATTCTACTCAAAAGGTGAGCAAAATAAACATGAAAAAAAAATTTTTTTTTGCATTTCTACCCCTCTATTCTACTTCTGGTTAATAATGATGGATTATTTCCTTGCATTGCCTGCTGTTTTATTCAGTAAAACTTTTTCCCAACGGTTTTAAAAACCGGGAGCTTTATAAAAACGTAATGACTTCCTTTTCCTGTAACTATTTATATCTCGACACGTTTCTTGATAGAAATAAATACTTTCTTCATGTTGTTGAAAAAATGTGTTACTATGTATAAACTTCGAAATAAGTTCAATTCTTTTATTATGTGATATTCCACTCGAAAAAATTCGCAGCAGGGTCTTTAAATAAGTAATGGCATATTTTATAAGTATAAGTAATGGCATATTTTATATTATAAATTTTATGACATTTTCATTATTATATCGCTTTTTGAAGTTTCTAAAATACATGACTCTCATGTGTTTATTTTCAACATCGTTACCTAATTTGAAATGTTTTAGCTGTAGTCCTATACCGTTTATCTAATATAAAAAGAGGTATTACTGAATTACTGTAATTTTACCATTTTTTTACTTTAATTTCTTATTACTTATTAAATATGAATTTATTTCCAAAGTGTATGCCATATTTTTTTTTAATATTGCTAAATGTATATCTCATGGCAATAACTAAAAACAGATTTAATAGTTATTTAAATACTAATTTAAAAATAATTTAACTAATTTACTAATAAAACTAAAACCAAACTCATTTATCGTTTGAATTTTTAAATGTAATGAGCCACAACTTTTGATTCAACAGGAAAATATTTATGTTTTACTTCCAAACAAGATTTATTTTAACAGTTGTTTTTTTGTCCAACTGTAAATAATTTAAGCATGATTTTTACTCGAAAAAAGCAGCATATTAATTTAGACTAGATAGGTTTATTAATATTAATGCTCCATTTCGAAGAAATAAAGGACTTATTTTAAGATGTATTTAGCAGTTTTAAACATTATCCAGATGACGAGAAAAACACATGAACTGGCAAACTCCTTTCAAACTTCAACACCACATCAACTGGGGAGGCCAGCATGGTGAAGATCCACATAATTATTTTCATTATTCTCTTATCATTGAGAAAGAAAAATCTGTGGTATCTTTTTGACTGGTAATGATGTAATTCATCCTTCTCTTTTTATTATTATTCTCTAATAATATTCTCTAATATTATTCTCTAATAATTCTAATAATAATATAATATTCTCTAATATTATTCTCTAAAAATACTACTAATAATATAATATTCTCTAATATTATTCCCTAATAATTCTAATAATAATATTACATTCTCTAATATTATTCTCTAATAATTCTAATGATAATAATATAATATTCTCTAATATTATTCCCTAATAATTCTAATAATAATATTATATTCTCTAATATTATTCCCTAATAATTCTAATAATAATGTAATATTCTCTAATATTATTCCCTAATAATTCTAATAATAATATAATATTCTCTAATATTATTCCTTAATAATTCTAATAATAATATAATATTCTAATATTATTTTCTAATATTTATATTCTCTTATTGCTCTAATATTCGCATTATACAAAAAAGGGAATATGTGATTAGATTATTGATAAGAAAAATTATATTTTATAAGCTATAGAATTTCTGTACGAGACCTGTGCAAGTAAAGAAACCACTTTAATATCTATAGAATTGGGGGGAAAAACAGAGATGTGGCGTTATATTTATTATACATATTTAGTTTTTATGTGTCTTTTTTTGTAAAAATAATGGTTTGTAATAGATTTTTTTATTCACTTCCTACTGTTTAAGATATTTGAAATATTTTATACCTACGCAATCTGGATAATACATTGCTGTAACATTTCCAGAACTTAATTATTAATAAATCTATTAATTTCCTTTAATTATTTTTATTGCAAATTAAAGACATTGACTAGTTGTTAGAAAATAGTTTCATGATTTTCTGTTATTAATAACAATGAATAAAAAAATTCAGAATTTAAGATTGGAAAATGATTCAGATAAAGAAGTTCTGCTCTTTAGTACATTATTCAATAGTATGATTTTAAAATGTATTATCAATATCTTTTTTATTTTTATATTCATTTTTTTTCTTTGCTTCTATTTTCAATTGTTTGTTAAAACTGTGAAACAATCTATACTGTTTAATTAATATTTTTTTCTAACATATAGTAAGCATAACAAATTATATAAAAAGAAAGTATTTTACCCTTCAAACTCCTTTATCTGAAAAACCGATATTACCCTCAGATTCTGCCAAACTAGGCTTTAAATCCAATTTATTGCAATGAATAAGTAACTATCACCATTAAACGGTGTTACTAACAATTGTAGGAGTTTTGGAAGTGTTTCAGCTCTTGTTCCACCAAAGACAGCTATGATGCCATAATTGACAAATTCGATACTTGTAGCTTTTATTCTGTTTTAATAGACAAGATTACAGATACACGTATCTGTTCCTTTATACATTTTCTGGACTGCGAGAGGAAACAACGAGCGAGAAACTACTTCCCATTAAACAGATTTAAATTAAACACACTGTTTCCCTGTCTAAGTAAGTCAACAGTTTCCTCGTTCATAAGTTGAACGAGAAATATGCTGCAGGCTCTAATGAAATTAGCTTTTATTACGGATGCGAAAGGAAGCTGGTTTGTGAAAAGACGATGGAGTTTGCACACAGCAGATGCATGTTTGGAGAATGTTAATCATGAATTGAGCGGAAAAGCTGGGCAGCTGAAATAAATCATGGTTTAAACAACGACGGATATCTTGGTAAATAAGTAATCCTTTCAAGAAATGATTTCCGTTTATTTTAACCATTGCCATTAAATTATTTAAATATACATTGGGACTTAGCGCGCGTGAAAGGGGGAGAGGAGAGAAAATTGCAAATGAAATTTGAGATTTAAGCAAATAAAAATATGCATTTGATACTAAGAAAAAAATAAATTTCAATCTATTTAATTAGAAACTTTTGAAAAGTTTAAGAGGCATTTATACACATTGCACATAATGGGACACATAATGGGAGTAACAAACTTCCATGAAAGGAGTTGAAACTTGCCTGTACCACTCTAGATACATGCTTATAAGATAATAAGACCACTTGGAGTAGTCATCCATTAAACCTTCTCGCATATTTTCTAATAAAAGTGAATTTATGTTTTAGACATATTTTTCTCAACCGATCGATTGAAAAAATTTTTGACATAGGACTACTATAATTGCAATCACAAAACCATATACTAAATTTGATATTTGATTGAGTTGAAATGATGATGTACCACGAGAAATACATACTTATAACATAATAAGTCCAGTTGAAGTAGTCATGCATAATTTTTTAGCATATTTTCTAATAAAAGTGAAATTATGTTTTAGACACATTTTACCCAACCGATCAATTGGAACAAAAATTTGGCACAGAACTACTATACCACATTTGATATTTTGAGAAATGAGTTGAAATGATGTTGTAGCACGGAAAATACTTGCTTATTACATAATAAGATGATTTGGAGTAGTCACCCATAAAACTTTCTCGCATACTTTCTAATAGAAATGAACTTATGTTTTAGACACATTTTCCCCAACCGATCAATTGAAACAAAAATTTGGCACAGATCTACAAGCAATCACAAAATCATATACCAAATTTGATATTTGATTGAGTTGAAATGATACTGTACCACGAAAAATATATAGTTATAACATAATGAGTCCAGTTGGAGTAGTCACACAAATTTTTTTTAATCATATTTTGTAATAAATGTGAAATTATGTTTTAGAAACATTTTCTCCAACCGATCGATTGGAACAAAAATTTGGCACAGTACTACAATTGCAGTCACAAAATGATATACCAGATTCGATACTACTATACAACTAATTTCTTAGTTGAAATGGTGTTGTACCACGGAAAATACACCCTTATAACAAGATAAGATCATTTGGAGTAGTCACCCATAAAACTTTCTAGCATTCTTTCTAATAAAAGTGAACTTATGTTTTAGACAGTTTTCCCCAAACGATCAATTGAAACAAAAATTTGGCACATAACTAAAATTCATACTCCAAAATCATATACCAAATCTGTTATTTTGTGATAGGAGTTGAAATGATGTACCAAGGAAATATATGCTTATACTATAATAAGTCCAGTTGGAGTAGTCACACATAAAACTTTCTCGCATATTTTCTAATAAAAGTGAATTTAAGTTTTAGATATATTTCCCCCAACCAATCGATTGAAACAAAAATTTGGCACAGAAGTACAATTCCAGTCACAAAATCATATGCCAAATTAGATATGTTGAGATAGGTATTGAAATGATGCTGTACCACCAAAAATACATACTTATAGCATAATAAATTTAGCTGGAGTAGTACCCATAAAACTTTCTCGCATATTTTCTAATAAATGTGACTTTTTGTTTCAGGCATATTTCTCCCAACGGATCGAAACCAAAATTTGGCACAAAACCAAAATTGCAGTCACAAAATCATACATCAATTTGATATTTTTAAATCGTTGTGTTTTTGAGTTATGCGCTTACATGCTTCTGAAGTTACAGACCTATAGATAGTCTACACTCTTTGAATTTGACTCAAAATTTGATAAATGTCTACAATGTAGATGTTAAATCTGTGTACCGAATTTTTTTCTCCATCTAATTCTATCCTAAAGGTCTTCTAAACTGTCCATTTCCCACGAACTAACTTATTTTAATTCATCATAATATTGGAATAAAACATATGCAATAAATATATTGCACCAATTATTAGTTGTAAATTGGTTTTATAAATCAATATACAAAAAATGTAAGCGTTGCAATTCGTAATAAAGACATTTTTAAAAGAATGTTGAATTAAAACATCACAAATAAAGTATAATTTTTATTGATAATAAATTCTTTCACTGCAATTATAAGGCCTTAAATTTCCTATTTGCTGTAGTCCACAATTGAAAATTGACTGTTTTGTGAATTGCGCTTCCATTCATGATATGATCATAAATGTTTAATGTGTGTTTTGACTATAAATGTCTAATATGCTTTTTTATTAAACATATTTCTTTCAAAAATATCAAAATGTTTCCAAGAAATAATGAAATTGCTATTCATCAAATTAAAACATTTTTACATCTATTTGAAATTTATGCATTAAGCTAATTATTTTTTAAAAAATATTATTTTAATATTTTTAAAGAATGGGTGATAATTTTGTCAAGAAATTACTCAAGAAACAGCAATCATACGCTCTGTATGATAATGGAATAATAATTATTTTCTTCCATTTTCTCTATTTTTTATCTCTTTTTGTTCTTAAAAATGTAATTTATTATTTATAAAAAAGTTATTTTATTATTAATTTAGGTTTGAATGAATTTTTTGCATTTGAACTAAAAAACTTTCCTCAACGAGTTTTATACTTAAAGGAAGCAAAATATATTTTAATGCAATAATGAGTGCAATAATTATGAGAAGTAAGTTTGTTGAAAACCTTAAGGGTTTTTATATTTCTATTTAGTATGGATTTATGAAGCACTGCCAATTATTTCTCCTGTAGTCAAGAAATTATTAATTCATAAGAATCCACAACCACCACTTCTTAAATATAAAAAAAATAATTAAAAAAATATTCTGGAATAATTTCTTTCATTTCCAAAACTGAAGTTTTAATAAGACTAATTAAAATAGGTTTATTTTACATCTGTTTTGAAGCTTCAATGAATCCTTACAAAAAATGGAGAAAATGTTGTAAATTCATTAAAAAAAATTAAAAACATTTTTGTAGACATACAATAAATAAGTAAAGTAATATTTTTTACAATGAAAATGAATTTTGATAAAATATTATTTATGAAACAATGAAATATTTTTAATAGTTAAATTCATTGTTTAAAAATGTCCCAAATAAATGGAGTATTTTTTAGTTAATATTGTAAAACTTTATTCAAATATTAAATATGCTACTGCAGAATCTGATACATTTTTCTAAACAAAAATCCAAATTCAATTATATGTTTGTAAATTTTAGATTTTTGCAAAACTCTTATCAAAATATATTTTATTTATATTAGCAGAATGTTTAGTAAAATATGTGCATATTAATAATCAAAGACTTTTTGGTAACTTGTTAAAATAATCCATTATTTTAGATTACGTTAAGAGACAAATACTTTTATAAATGCATTACTTTTTATTAATATGATGCTTAAAGAATCTCAAAATCATAACTTATAGTTTTTATATAAGTTGAACATAATTATTTTAATAAATAAAATTTCCAGGAAATTCCTGTCCTTTATTATTATCTTTAAAACTTATATAAATAAAAAAAATCATTTTTATTGACTAAATCTATGTTAAACATGCATTGAAAGCCTGTGTTCTACATTTAAGGTCAATTATGCGGAATTATAATTTTCAGAATTTGTTTTTCAGATAATATTTTTTGAATATAATATTTAGGTACGCATCACTTCATCTAGTGGCCATCTATATATTTAAGATGTAGAAGTTTGGAGAATGGAGTGCTAGTTTGAGCACCAAACTAGGACTAAGAGTTATTCAACGCTCCTAAATAGCTTTTGTCTAATGAGCAACAGATTCTCCACAAGAAATAAAATCCTATTCAAGCTTAGAATCGCTCTTTCATTGTCGAATGTAAAGAATCCGGATTGTCCCTTAACTATTTGGCATTGGATAGAGCCAATTCAGATATGGTAGTATATTTTTCATCAACATTGATAGTTATTATTTGCTGGCATTATAAAAAAGTGCATAAAATTAAAAGTAAGTTTCATAGAAAACAGGATATAATTTTAAAAAATAAAGTAAAAAAATGCATTTTTTAATGTCGGCATTAAATAATATTTCTCTTTATATCTTCAACACTTAAGAATCAGCAATAGAACCAAATCAGCAGTTTATCAATTTAATCCTGGAGTACAACAGTTATTTCAAATTCAAATATGTCGATGTTCGTAGGTAAGATTAGATTTGGAACTCAAGCCAAAAAATGCACAATGCAAAAGAATTTTATTAACTTGAAAAAACCAGTTTAAGAATAGAGTAGTTCTTCCTGAAAAATCTAACTTGTAAGAGAAAAACCGATAAGACATGCACTGTATTACATATCCTACCTTGTATATGCAAAATCTCGGGCCATATACAAGCAAGCGGATCCTGATGCATATACAGTCTCAAAAGAGATTCGTACTTTTTTAACAGGATTTTTCCGCAGCGGTATGAGATTAGAGAGGGGGAAAATTCCTACCTAGCTTCTCATGCCGAAACTACAAACTTCTATTCGGAGTCACTTACATCAAAAATTGAATTTTTAGACTGAAAAGTCGGGATTTCTCCCTTATAAGGCTTAAAATAGATTTCATTCAAGAACCGCCTCTCAAAGAATTGCTATCCATCCTTCCTTGGAATCCAAGTCTCATGGTAATTCGATTTTGAAATAATTTTTATTTTTGTGCCGACCGTATAAACAAGAATTTCAGATTGTAGTGCAAATTCCTAAAAATTCTGGAGTTTTTGCTGACATTAGAATTTTTACCTTAAGAATACCGTAAGAGACCGTATAAACAAGAATTTCAGATTGTAGTGTAAATTCCTAAAAATTCTGGAGTTTTTGCTGACATTAGAATTTTTACCTTAAGAATCCATTCTATTTATGAAAGATTAAAGAAAAGAATGATCTTGTCAAGAAGCAAACGCATCAAACCTAAAATGGTAAGTATATATTGATGAATTTCTACTACTTCTTTAAAAGTTCTTTTTTAAAAAAGGGCCAATAAATACTAATTTATAAAGACAAGAAAAACATGGTAGGTTATATTTCAGCAACATTATTTCCTGAATTTTTTTAACAGCTAAACAGCTATTCTGTTTTTTTTTGTTTCATGTGACACTTGTCATTGAACAAGCCCGCTGTTACGAAGACAGCGATTTTAAGCCGGTACGGGATAGTCTCCTGTTTTTATAGTAGCACCAACTAGGGCCAAGAGAACAGCTTTGCTACACACCCGTTACAATCCTTTTTTACGGGACGGACTTATTTCACTCATCCACAGATCTTAATTTAGACCTGAATAAGAGAACGATCACCCCTGATCCAGTACCCCCAGTGGTATTACTCTCGACATGGAGGACTTTGTGACCATGACAGATTTACACGCGCGTCAGCCACCAAGCACGCGGCCGGCGGAATTCGAACGCGCCTAACAACTTCTTTTTTCTGTATGGAAATATCTACATTTGTAATAAAATTGATCCAAATGCAATGAATCCCCTTTAGTAGATTTTGAAATTTATATGATCTCGCAGAAATTAAAATAGATAGTTTTTTTCATAAACTTACTTATTTTTTAGATTTCACTGCAACCTTTGTATGCTAAAAGCATCAAAAGTCTGGTGATATCTGCAATGTAAACGAACATAGATTCCGATAATATAGAAAATCTGGTTTTAGGACTTGTTATATTTATTTTACCGACAAAATATGAAATCCAGCCTTCTATAAAATGCCTAAGAATTGTATATAATGTCTAAAACTGGCCGGCAATGTATAAAACGATTCATATTTCGCACCTTTCATAGGCATTCTATAGAATGACAATTGAGATTTAGTAATTGAGGTAAAGTACGAAATCATATCCGATTCGTTTCGAATATTACGAAATATTCGAAATTTCCCACTGCTTCTTTGGGAACTATTGTACGAATACCTATTCCTGACGTCAACAAGAGGAGATACGATTAGCACAATATATTGTCAGTTGTAATGAGTGTGACAGAGGATGATTTCTACCATCTTGGAACTTCTGAAGGAATTTTAAAACAAGTATATGAAAATTTTGTTTCCTTTAATAAAAAAAGGCATACATTTTGTTCCGTACAACTTTACGTATTTTGAATAAATTTTTAATGGCACTTGCCTTATTTTTTCAGAATAACATTTGTATTTTTGAGGAATGCACATCATTTATATAATCTGCACTTTTTTCATACTTTGCCTAAGAAGCATTTATCATCCTATAGAATGTCTAGGTATTATATACATCGCCTACGAAAAATATGTAATTTGCCTAAAAATTTAATTTGCCATACTTTGCTTAAAAACTTCCTGCATTATAAATAATGCCGGCGCTTCATACTTTGCCGATAACATTTAAAATAAAACTGTTTTCCTCAGCATTTTATTTTATATATTCTAAATATAAACTTATATCTACTAAACTTTTAATTGCAATCAACCGTCTAAGAATTTGAGTGGAAATGACAGAAAGTATTTCTAAATAAAAAAAATGGAGCAACTAAAATTATTTCCAGTATTTTATCGTTTTGACTCTGGCATTTTATGTTGCATCTTTCATTTTATCATTTAGATCATAAATCTGACAATCCAAATATATTGAATCGACCTTTTGAACATATATTTGAAAGAGAAGAAAAACTTATCTGAAAAAAAAAGCATGGTTCTTGCTTAATGTCCCATAAGTAAATTCCCTAACGTTTATATGCAACTAAACGCTGATGTATTTTCACTCCCAATATCCCTGCTACAATTTAAAAAATCTTGCTCAAACAATATAAAATTACCAAAGAAAAAAATTCCAACACAGCTTCTGAAACTGAAATTGCTATTTTATTCGGAATCACTTACATCAAAAATTGAATTTGCAGACTGAAAAGACGAGGTCTCTCTTTCTTTTAAGGCCTAACATAAATTTCATTCAGATTTTGTTACTCGAAGTACAGAAACCCATGCTTTCTCAGAATCGCATCCTTATGTTACTTTTCTTTTATGGTCCTTTTTATTATTTGTTGCTCGGCATAAATCAGAAATGTTAAACAGGTCCCTAAAAATAGCTAGGATTCGAGTGGTTACTGAAAGTCAGGTATTGTTATACATGTCCCTGAAAAATAGCTAGAATTTTAAAATAAGGAATGCATTTTGTATGAAATTTCAGTGCTAAAAAATGCTTTAACATTCTAGCAATGGGACTACTTTTTTATATTTTTTGGGAATCATAGGTGTAAAATTTTGTTATTGTTTTTCTTGTAAAATCATGATGAAGATTTTTCCTAGAATGTTCATGTTTTTGTTCTTCGCTATCACCTGATTAATAATTTCTATAAAAATCATTATTATATGCTTTTCATCGTGCATTGAAATGAAGATTTCTTAACTTTAATAATTTTATTGCTTAGTCTTTAATTTATATTTTATAATCATAAATATTATTTAATAATTTTTTTCTTGCATCATCAGTTACCAGGTTTTAATTTTATTATCTATCCAATGATAATTGTGTTCTAAATATATTTATTATCGATGAGAACTTCCAATTTTGCAAAATTTTAAAGCTCTTGCACAGCAAGAAGCGAGTCACAACTTTCTGTCTTAACAGCTGTGAAACGGTTCCTGCACCGCGTCCTGTCCTAGGGGTCGCGCTTCTTCCCAGTGATCTAGAGTCCCGGGTTCGAGTCCTGGTTAGGGCGTGGTTGTTAAAAGGGGTTGTGCAAGCGAGTTTGTGTATATGCCATCTACATATGCCATATGAGCTAGAAGTCAGACTTCTGCCCTCGGGTGCTCAGGGGTCTTTACCTTCAGAAGCTACTGCGCAAAAACTTGGCTTAAAATAGTGACACAACAAACGTTCCTACAAAATATTTTCTCTACAAATTTTAAAATGTCGACAGTTATTCTTCCTTGATATGCCATAATTATTCCTTTTTATTCATGTACTTTGTTATCATGGGTGAATATGATATTGGAAATTGGCTAGACCATGAGATTGTCCATGGGATTAAAGACCATGAGATTGGAGTAGGAATTTCCCAATTATATTTTAAAATCTAATTTTCAGTAATCAAAATTTGTATTGTAAAATAAAATTTGTTCTTAAATAATAATTTTAAATTCATGATTCTAAAATTATTCATTTTTTTCAGCATTTCTCCAACTGCAGTATTTTTTCTTAGCAAAAAATTCATTAATTTTTAAATGTCCGTATTAAGATATTATTTACAACTCAAATAAGACATTCCCTTTCTTAAAAGAAAGAAATCCCCAATACTAGTAATGAGATCTTTGACCATTTAATGCGTTTTGCACGTACATTATTATTATTAGAAGCTGAAATGCATATAAACCTAATGCGTTATTCTTCACCAATTTTTTTGTCAGAGTAAACTTGTATTGCATCAATTTCTAATTCCAAACCTTAAAAAAAAGGCTTAATTGATTAAGTATTTATTAGTTATTCAAGCTAATTTGCAAATCAGTAATCAAATATGTCGAATTATTCTTTAGACATACATTTAAAGGTTAAAAATAGTATTCCCTGGATTGAAAAAAAAAATCCAATACAAATAAGAATTATATGCACCAGAAATAAGAAAACCTAACGTTCTTCAAACTAAAGAACATTATCTTCTTGCCAAGACAAGTAAATCATCACAAATTATGATGTTTAGAAATTTACTAAAAAATTTCATATAATATTTGATTGATTAGTTGCTGTCATCTTACAAAAAATGTATCACCTTAACAAATCTATCAACTATCCTTATATTAAGAAGATAATGTAACTGTCAAGTCAGAAACTATCAAACAATTATAAATTAATAAATGTTTAAACATAATCCTTACTAACTAATGAAACAAAATATCTATTTTTTTTTTATCATTATGAACTTATTTTGCATGTGCCATTTTTTAAATTACTTCATTTAATGTTCGTTGCATGTTAATTCTAATGTCTTTGCGAGGACACATTTTGTATAAGGGCAAACATTATTATTCTTTGATACTGGTCATCCTGCATTCGAGAAAATTTATGAAAAGTCCTTATCTGTTATTCTAAAAAATGCTGGCAGCAAGAATGTGTTGCTTAACCCTTTAAAGGGCCCTTTTTTTTCTAATCATATTATGTTAAAATATTTTTAGGCTTGAAATTATAATAAGAAAAGGGATTCATTTAGCATATTAGATAAATTTAATTTGATTAATTAATTAATTTGGCTAATTAATAATTAAGTAACAAATCAAGACACATCATTTTGTCTGAGATAAAGAACTGAAGCCTCTAAGTTTCTGATTTACTAAAACAATTTGTCAGAACTAATGCCAACCTACATAATTTCATACAAAGATTGAAAAATTTGTTGGGAAGCATACTTCTCACGGCCCTAGAAAGGGTTAACTTGGCAATTGTAGTTTTTTTCTTGACAGATATCTAGAATCCTATTAAGAATTGCTTTGAAGAATTTGATTGCTACATGCTGACGTCAATAACTTTCCTCTGATTAGTCATGATGGCTTATGTGGTACAAAATGAATTGAATGTTGATGAATGATCAATAGATCGACTTACAAAATTTCCCTTCTCTAAATATTACTAGTATAGGTCTACAAGGTATTTTGCATTACTTTTAGATCGACCTATGCCTGAAGAGTTTCGCCCCAAATTCCAATTCATGAAATAAACAACGGGTGAAAAAATCTAGAAATTTAAAGAAAAATCTGGAGAAACAAATATAGAAGAGTTCTCCTTTTTGGAAATCATACTAGAAACGGAAACAAACTTGATAAGGTATGATCAATATATAGAATCTCTGTGCTAGAAATGAAATTTCCAGACATATGTAAACAATAGAAACATGAAGCAGTTTCAACTCCACAGATTCCTATTTTTTTAACATGATTCTATTGAAGTAGTGTAAGATTACCAAAGGAGAAAACTCTCTCTCCCCCAGCAGCCCCAATCTAAACTGCAAACCTTTGTAAATCAAAAATTGAATTTTCAGACTGAAGAGTCAGGATATTTCTTCCTTATAAGTTTTAAAATAGATTTCATTCAGAGCTTGCTTCTAGAAGAATGATAATCAGCTTTTACATAGAGTGCAATCCGCATGGTTGCTTTTCTTTAAAATAGATTTTTAAATTTGTTTTCGTTGAAAAATCAAGAAATTTCAATTTCTAGTATACGTGGTTGAAAATCTGCAATATATGTTAACACTGAAATTCTGATGTAGTCATTCCACATCATATATGTGAAATTTCCATATTACAAGGAATAAAGAAGCAATAAAACTAAAATTGTGGAAAACTGCATTTTTTGTCCGTGACTCATGCTCAAAAATTTTTTTTTAATGTTAATTGGATTTCTTTTATGATATTTGATTCAAAATATTTTATATTCTTCCATATTCTATCTGTTATTCAATCATTTTAATTAATTGTCCTATATTGGAACTTCAAGTATTTTTTTTTAATTTCATGCCAAGAACATTCTGCCCTTTCCTACTTAAAATGGTCATTTCCTTTTTTCAATCTAAAAAAAAAAATGTTAAAATTAAATAATGAAGAAAGACAAATTGATTTTATGTAAGAGGGTCCTTTTTCAAGCTCCGATTGTGTACAAGAAATTAAAAAGAAATCCAGGTTAAAAAACAAAATTAATTTATTATCAAGAATTACTTTAAATATAGCTGTTTTTCAGTCTAATTTATTATCCTTTACTTATGACCCTTTATTTATTATCATTTACTTATGACGAATTCATTCCAGAATGTAGTAATTCAGACTCTTTAATTCAATTATTTTTTCAAATGTCGAGCCTCAGCTGTATATTATTATATTAATTATAAAAATATACCCTATTTTAGTAGAGAAATTATTTTTTTAACGACAAAGATATAATAATTTTATTAAATACAGAACTTTATTTAACTATAACTCAGTGATAGTTTGGAAGGATTCTTTTTATAAATATTTTTTTTAACTAATCATGTTTCGAGATTAGTAGACTTGCAGTAGGGTAACACTTTTTTCTTTTACTCGAATTAAAAAAAAAATCTCTGATAAATAAATAATTAACATGGTGAATAATTTACAGGTTTAATCCTAATATATTTAAAGATTCCATAATTTTATATTTTTCACATCGTTTTAATATTTGTAAAGATGGAATATTGAACTTGAATTTTACTTTATAATGCTATTAAAATCCACAAGAGTTTGATGTTTTCCATTTCAGGGCAATATTTTAATTTCTTCAGAACTTAGCAACCAAATAATAGCTAATTTGTTAAAAAATTTTATTCAATGCCAACTCACCATCTTGTAATTGTTGTTTCAGAAATATTAATAATAAGTTTCTGTAATAATTATAATATTAAAATATCTTATATAATGGTTACCTGTGCCATCCAGATTAATGCTATAAAAATATTAGATTTATATAAAAAAATCACAGATACTAACTATAGAATTCTAAACCCCGTTCTTGAATGTAATAAAATGTAAAATAAATAAGTAAAACAAAACAAAAAAAACCTGTTAAATCGAACAATATATAAGCGTCATGAACTTTATACGTTATTTGATATAATAAGAAAATTATGCCAAAATTTATTTTTTTAAAAATGAAATTCATAAACATCTATTAAATGTTAAATTATATTATAAAAGTCGTTAACATTCTAAATGATTTAATGTATTTATATGAACGATCTATACTTCAACAAGGCTACCTTTATAAAATATCCTTCTTTTTCGCATGTAGTACAGAAGTAAAATATTATATTTAGCAATATTTTTTATTAGCTTTAAATGACATTATTTGAAATTACGAATAAACATAAAATAAGCTATTCAAAAGTGAATGTCAAAATTATTTATTACGTTCTTCTCTTTGGTATAACGATAAAATGGCACTTGTTGATATTTACGGTCTCCGCATTAAATTTCTAAAGTGAAACCATAATGGAACTATTTTGGCCTCTTTATGTAAAATGAATCTTCGCTGAATCTGAAAATCACCATGAAATCCGGGTGTTTTAAATATTAATAAATATTGTATAAACTATAATTCCACTTCTTCACAACGATAAATTCAATTATATCAATATTCTCAATCAAAATTTAAAAAAAGTATAAAGAAATCAATAGAGGTATATTAGAAAGGTATAATAAATCCAAAACATATTCCGGATATGTTGTAGAATCTTCAATCCTTTCTACCATTTTAACATACCACACTTACTTGCTGGATATTGAAAAACATGCATTTTGACAGTGATATATGAACTGCGAAAAATGTGCACTGACATACTTTAAAGGGAAGCGTCTCCTGCATCAAGAAGCAACGGGGAGTTGAATATCTATGATGCACCGCAACAGAGGCGGAAAATGTCTGGAATGCCAATTATGCCCTCCCCTCCACTTCTGATAAGGAAGATAAAAGACACAATTGTAATATCAAAAAGAATTACTGCTGTTCGGAGTCAGTTCTGTAACTATTTCATCTTATGTAGTTTCATTTAAAAAAGGGAAAGCAATGTTTTTATATTCCAAGTGTAAGCATAGGTAAACTTTACAAAAAAATATATTGAGGTGTGGAAAATTTAAAAGAATGAAAATTTTATGACACTTGTATGTAAAATTAGAATCGGAGGATCAAACACTTGATGGATTTGGTCCCAAGTGATATCTGCCGTAGATGCAAAATTTGCGTACCAAATTTCATGCACCTAATCCTTTTCATTTTTTAGTTCTATTATAAACGGTTATTAGGGCAGGCAATGAATCAAACTTTCTTTGAATGGATGTCGTCCAAAATTTGAAAGAATTTTACAAACTTGGTGTAAAAAATGCATGTATAAGAATATATAGGCTTTACACAAAAAAAGTTTTATGGGCGGAAAATTTCAAAGAATGAAAATTTTATGTATCAAAACTACAAATTAAATTTCATTTATTGCGTCTCTCAACTATCATAGTCACGTATATGCAAAAGTAGAGTCATGCGATCAAACACTTGGTGGATTTAGTTCCAAATAAGATCTGAAATTTAGATGCTAACTGTACTTGTCAAATTTCATCTACCAAATTCTTTTCGTTTTATAATAATAGTGTTAGCTGCTATTAGGATAGCCAACCAAACAGACTTTCTTTGAATGGATGTTATTCAAAAATTAAAAGAACTCTGTAAATCTGGTATAAAAATATATTAAAATTCAAAACAGACACAAAAATAGAACTATAGACAGACAGACAGTCCAAAATGGATTCTTTTGGACTGAGGAAATTAATTTTACTATAAAGAATATATATCGAAATTCAAAGCAGCTACACAAATAGAACAAAGGACAGACATAATTCCGTTTTTTTTCTGATAAGTTAAAATTCTTAAATATGTCGATTTCGAATTTTCTGTCGATTAAAATATTTTCACTTTGTTTATTTCATATACGAGAAAATAAAAATTCTATAAAATACGCTGCATTGATAGCGATATAATTTAAAATGCTGCTTCTTTGCATTCATATTAAGATTCATTGCTTGGGTTTCACTGAAATTCCAAGCAAATGTATGCCATTCTTATTCCAAGCAACATGGGCATTTAAGATGCAGACAAGCTTTGATGCTATGCGTGCCATCCACCTCTTCGGCTAATCTTTAATTTTCATCCGACCCCCTCTGCCTGAGATAAGAGAAATCGAAACCGCTCACCGAGATGTTGAGGTATAACTGCTCCTCATAGCGTGAAATATCTCCTTCTGACAGATATCCACCATTCTAAGAAGGAGACGGTCTAAACTTCAACGGGGAGACTCGAAATGGCAGTAACGATGGCAATAAATACGCGCACCCGATCTGCAGTCGCTGGAACCTTAACGGGAAAGTGTACCGGTTTATAGTTTTCCATCTTTCGCTGCCCCCCTCTAACTTTTATTATTTTTGCAATTGAAGAAAGTTGAGATCTTCATTTTGGATGTGATGGACATTTAGACTTGCAGACGCCGTCGTGCAACAGGCGGGTAATGTCTGGTTTTTATAGCCCCTTCCTTTTCCTTTGCCTTTCAGTTGCATAGACATAAATGTCTTCTTCTTAGCATTTGGAAACATGAAAAGTAGGAAGTTTTGTGTTACAAAAAAAAAATAAATAAAATAAAGCTAAATAGTTTTTGGATATGATTTTAAATATCATTTAAATACTTCCTGTATGGGTTTGATTATGTTCCCATAAGTACCGTTACCCAAAATTAAAGTATTGTAGATTTAATTTTATCCTTTTCAAAAAATGTCCTGAAAAAGGGAAAAAATTATTCCAAAGTGAACTAGCAAAACTGTACAATATTGCCTTAATCAGCTTCAAAACAATAAATGTAAAAAAAAAATGCAAATCAGAGCAATCAATAATTATAATAATAACAATTATTATTATATATATATATATATATATATATATATATATATATATATATATATATATATATATATATATATATATATATATATATATATATATATATATATATATATATATATATATATATATATATATACACTCTTTAAAAGACGAACAAAAAAATGGCGATCGAATGCAAGCAAAATTTAGAAGATAGGTGAACCGCATTTGTTTTTTTTAATAGCACTAGTACCATTGGACGGATTTAACTCTTAAGGTACGTATACAGAAAGAATATGAAAATGAAATGAAGTAAATTAAAATGATATTATTTTGATATCTGATCGTCTATGTCAGAGACTTGAAGTGTAAGCATTTGGAAACATGAAAAGTAGGAAGTTTTGTGTTACAAAAAAAAAATAAAATAAAGCTAAATAGTTTTTGAATATGATTTTAAATATCATTTAAATACTTCCTGTATGGGTTTGATTATGTTCCCATAAGCACCGTTACCCAAAATTAAAGTATTGTAGATTTAATTTTATCTTTTTCAAAAAATGTCCCGAAAAAGGGAAAAAATTATTCCAAAGTGAACTAGCAAAACTGTACAATATTGCCTTAATCAGCTTCAAAACGATAAATGTAAAAAAAAATAATACAAATCAGAGCATTCAATAATTATAATAATAACAATTATATATATATATATATATATATATATATATATATATATATATATATATATATATATATATATATATATATATATATATATATATATATATATATATATATATATATATATATATATATATATATATATATATATATATATATATATATATATATATATATATATATATATATATATATATACACACTCTTTAAAAGACGAACAAAAAATGGCGATCGAATGCAAGCAAAATTTAGAAGATAGGTGAACCGCATTTGTTATTTTTAATAGCACCAGTACCATTGGAAGGATTTAACTCTTAAGGAAATGAAAGAATATGAAAATGAAATGAAGTAAATTAAAATGATATTATTTTGATATCTGATCGTCTATGTCAGAGACTTGAATAAACGACATGATTTTAAACCTAAATTATTTATCAGAAATTAAATTTAATCTGTGTCTCCACTGAACCAACTGGTCTCCAAAGTCGATTAATGCTTATGTAAGTTCTTTCATCTTCATGGAAAGAAATTTGCATAGAGCTGCCCTTTATTTATTTTTATGTAATTGCCACAATTGATTCGTCAGTTTTCTGTATCTATTCTTGAATTTAAAACTTCAATTGATGAATTCTTATCATACTTATGAAATCTAAAAATTTACTTCGATATTTAGTATTTACAGACATTATATGCATTGGTTTTCAAGATCAGCATTTACTGTGTTTCTAATAGTCATATTACTTTTAAGAAATAGCGAATGTTAAATATTATCAAAAATGATGATCTTGAAGTCGTTTTTCTATTGGATTACATGTAAATATTTATTCCCATGGCACAAATCTATACTTATAATAAAGCTCAATGTGTGTGTGTGTGTGTTGGCGCTCTACAGGCCAGACCGTTTGACATACAGCTACCAAATTTGGTACATGTATACCTTGGAGGTTGGGAATGTGCACCTGGGGTGTCTTTTTTCGAATTTTTAATTAGAATTTTAATTATTAATTAAAAACTAACTTTCCCGCCAAAAAAATCTTCCATTTTCCCCACCGCCAACTTTTTCGCCAAAAAAATCTTCCATTATCCCCAGCGCCAAACGAGAAAGGCTTCAGTTTTTTTTTTTCTCCCAACAGTAATGAGGCTAGGGTTAAAATTTTTCGGCGGATTATTTCAATCGGTTCTGTTTATTTTCTTAATGTTTGATGCATTTAAAATTAAACATTGTTAATGAATCAATCTTTCAGATTCATTCTGAAGTACTTTTGAATTAAAATAAAAGAGAATAAAGGAAATTAAAAAATTTTAATCCGCATAGCGTTACCCCAACTGGCGTAGAAAAAATCACGTATTTGCGTTACGTAACCGGCGAAGAAAATTCACGCATGCGCATTCTGTTCTGATTGTTGCCATGACAACGTTATCAATGGTTGATTTAAATTATTTTTGGGTTAGTTGCATGCTTTTGTAAGTAAATTGTATTTATGTTAGTTATATATTTTTTGTATATGCTTACAGTTTTAAGTACATCGTTTTTTAAGTAGTTTTTTTAAAACCTGTTTTCAACCGTTTATTTTAAACGATTCGTTTTATTTTCTTAGTGTTTGATGCATTTAAATTTAAACATTGTTAATGAATCGATCTGCTCATAATGAATCTAAAAAAAATTTTGTTGACCAACTCTTGAGATATTACATAAATTAAAAAAGATATTCTTTAGTGTCCATAAAGTTTAAACGCTGAGTGACTCTATTTTCACTAATCAGATTACAAAAAAATGCTTTGTTTCAGTAAAAAATATTATTATATTAATGGAAGATAAATTCTTTCCACTTTAATTTAAAGCATAAATTCTACCGTTTTCAACCGTTTATTTTAAACGATTCGTTTTATTTTCTTAGTGTTTGATGCATTTAAATTTAAACATTGTTAATGAATCGATCTGCTCATAATGAATCTAAGAAAATTTTGTTGACCAACTCTTGAGATATTACATAAATTAAAAAAGATATTCTTTAGTGTCCATAAAGTTTAAACGCTGAGTGACTCTATTTTCAGTAATCAGATTACAAAAAAATGCTTTGTTTCAGTAAAAAATATTATTATATTAATGGAAGATAAATTCTTTCCACTTTAATTTAAAGCATAAATTCTACGGGTACTAACAGAAAATGAGAGAGATACATATTACGTTATGACTGAAGGCCTTTATAATATTATGAATGAATTATATGATAATCAAAATTTGAAGTTTTAAAATATTTTGATGAAGAAGCTATTAAAGTAGAAATTGCATAAAATATTTAATTATTAAAATTTTAACGAACATTAAGATTGGCGAACCGGCTGGTCGCCAAAGGCGGCTAGTAATTAAATATGATAGCTCAAAAGTTGTTTTCGTTTCGGAACAGTTACGGGTGAATCCGGAATTTATAAATAAGTATTTATTACAAAATAGTCGGGTATTTTTAACACAACAGCTGATACTTAAAAAGTGTATTTTACCCAGGAATTGGATACGAAAAAAATGAACCAGATGAAATGTACAGTTTTTGTAATAGCATATATCAGAGTGAAACAAATGATGATATTACAAACCTTACATTGCATCAATAGCATGACTTCAAAAACCTAAATGTTGAAAAGACTTGCTGGCTTACGTAACAAACCTTTCATATGTGTTTACGGCTATTTTATATAAGATTATTATAGAAATATATGGAACGCTCAGTAAATACTTAAATGAATGGATAAGCTGATAACATACAAATTTTACTGTGATTAGCCTTCGCTAAATCCATAGCAAAGGATGTAATTATTTTATATTTTACTAAAAAGTGTCTTCCAAAAATATGAATGCAAGTGTATCCCTTATACAATCTTGAATTCCAGTCTGTAATGGAATTAATTCTACTTTCTTGATTACAGAATAATACTTTATTTTATGTGCCAAAACTGCAGTGTTTGGCTCAATAGCAGAAGGAAATATACTTTTTAAATATGAATATCCACTCGAATTGTTGAAAAGCATAATCAATTATTCAGTAAAGATGCATTAACAGACAACCCAAAAGACACACATTTCCTCTTAAAACCCGAAATTCTGTCTGCTTTACTCAAACTTTACAGAATTTGGTAAAGTAAATACATCAGTGAAAAGAGAATGGAAAAGATATGAAAATTTACAGAAGAACAAATGGAAAACTTATGAAAATTCAATGCGAAGGAACTTAATGACGGCAAAGAAGATAAATGCACTTCAAATTACCTGTTTTAGTTATTCAAAACGATACGAGGACGTTTTCTATTAGGGTAATTCAAAATGAAATATTCATCTATTAGTATAAACGGTGTTCTAGGTTTGGTCTTTTTTCGCATTAAGGTAATGAATTAAAAAAATCTTGTGCATTAAATAGCGAATCTTTTCAAGTTTACTTTCGTTTCCATTTATTTCAAAGTAGATGGAAGTTTTAATATAGCTAATTCAGGTTACTAAAATGGTTTTTTAAAATAAGTTTTTTGATCATTTTTTTTGTATCAAACCATTTCTGATTATTAATGTTTTCTAATACATAATATATCCATCAATCCAATATTAAGATGAAAAGCACTCAAAATTCCAAGCAAAATATTAATAATAAATACAGCTTTTCTTATATTGAAATATATTTCTTACCCTTTGAATGCTTTCAAATATTAGTTTTTGAAATAAACAACAATACAATTTGGTTGTATTTAAGCAAGGGCTACTTTGAACCGTTGTCTATGCCAGTATTCTCTACGTCCGAAATTATGTGCAGACCGCTTGTATGAGGAGAATATTTGGTGAAATCAACTCTCTGGATTGGCTGAAGGGTCAGATGGACCCCCTCCCTTGGTTTCAGAATCAAAGATATAAGTTATGATAAAGTGTATATGGATGGCATTGTCTTCTGTGTCTGTCTAATTCAGCTTTACTAATGTTCTATTTTGAACTATATTAATCTATTTTGGTGAAATCGGCTGTCTGGATTAACTGAAGGTCAGATGGACCCGCCCCTCAGGTGACAGAATCAAAGATATAAGTCCCGATAAAGCGTATATGGATGGCATTGTCTTCTATGTCTGTCTAATTTAACTTAATTAATGTTATATTTTGGACTATATTTATATGTTATGATCTATTTTCACAAAAGCTGATTGGGAAGAATCTTTCTGATAAATAATCTAATAACGATATCAGAGCTTGAACTGGTTTCTCATGTTAAAAAATTAAACATTTACACCTTAATGATAATGTTTGACATATGGAAGTATATATTAATGTGGAGACACATACAATAATTATAATCAGAAATTTACAAGCAAGTATGCGCATCTGGATTTAATTTTTTTTTTAAATATAAGCATATGATAAGTTTGCATTAATTTTATAATCCAATTTTGCAATTGCATCCTATTTTAGGGTAGCATGAAGGGTCACAATTTTGAGCATCTATTAAATGCCAAGGACAAAATCCCTGAATTAAGAAATCTCTCTCTAAAGAATCTCCTGCCGTATCAGAGGGAATATTCTTGACCTTCGATCAAACCCCCGGGGGGCACCTCGAAATGAGGGTGAGATGCTTCCGGCATGGTGGTTGGATCTCACACCCTGGAGAGTACACAAATAGGTGGGGGATCTGGCTCCTCCCATCGATGACGGGACGTACTTCCTTCGGAAAGGGTTGTACCGTGGTCGGTGATGACCTTCAGGACTCAACCACATTTCCCGCCATTGTTGCTGTTGCAGCGGTCCAGTCATTCAGTTTTATGGTTTAAATCCGTGTGCCTTCGTGGCGGGTCGGAGAGTCAGATGGTTGACTTGACCTTCGATCAACGTGCAGCAGATCTACATATATAACATATCATTGGTAATCAGAATTTGCCTTGCAGCTATGCCACAGCGACTCTTAATACATGTTGTTATGCATTTGCAATACTTATCCCAGGCACAATTGGTCTCCTAGTATGAAAGACATTTTTACAGATAGCTCTAAAGACTGCTGAATGGAGGCCATGTCATTGATTCCTAAGATTTGAGGCAAACTTGGTAATATTTAACCCTCTCGCTGCGAATCCAGCGATTTCCATGGTCATGTAGAAATTGCAAAATTTGTCCGTGATTTCTCTGGGATTAATTTTCCCTCCTATTTAGCAGTGAAACCCGCTCTTTTCTCGTTCATGGTCTCATGTCGGCTTTTCTGGTTTCATTCAGATCTGGTTTAACAGATGACGTTAGTTGTCCATGGTTCTGAGAAATATACAAGCATGTTTTGCAGCATTTTGAGGGTTCTTTTCAAAGCTCAAAGATGTCTAGCAGAAAACGTTTCGCAATATTTAAACACATTTTGATAAAAGAATTACTCAGCCAGAGGCGAACAAAATCAGAAGCAATTGAAATTGCTAAAATTTTGAAGATACATCGATTAGGGGTGAAGATATGTTATCCTTCTAGACTATTCGAGGTTCTGTTGTGAAGGCTATAAAACCCCGAGAGTTTGAGAGTCAGTTAGTAGTAGTAGACGAAATGAAAGACTTGAAGACTAAGTCAGATTAGATAGTTGAGTAGATACCAGTTCTCTCTGAGCGCTTTGTGCTATTACGATTGCTGTTTACTGCAAGTGGTGTTTTTCGTACGCTTCGTATGTGTTTTGCTGCCTGTATACCACGTTCTCATGCAATATAAAACGTATTTTTTCGTTATACGCCTGTTGCATAGTTTCAATATACAAACCAATGAAGAACTTTATATTTTTCTCTAACAGAATTATATCACTTTATCGAAAGCTAAAACTGCCTCAAAGAAGTTTCCATATATCTCGCTTTAACCAACTCTTGAAAGATATTTTTTATCTATCGCAATAAATCATCTCCAAGTCTCTAAAAAAAGATAAAAGAGAAATTTAAAGATCTAGTTTATTTTAAGTTAGCTGGGAAATAGAAAAAAAAATGTTAGGAGCTGGAGAATTGAACTATGCTTTCAATCCCATAAAATTTCCTGACTTGAAACAACCAGTTTCTATTCGGATAAAACGTTATTTCACTTTCTTTTAACTTCAAGGTTCTTTTCTGATTTCCAATTTTTCTTTCCCTTTATTTTCTTTTAAAAAGTTGGTGAAAATCTTTTCAAGGAGGAATCTAAAAGGTAAATATAAAATTGCATTTTTTCTTCATTGTGAACTTGAAAGATGATGAATACATTAGTTCCATTTAAGTTGTCTTCATATAAAATGAATAACAAAAAAAAAGTAATAAGCAATGCGATGAAAGAATGAGTTTTAATTAGCTGATGGTCTGACCCATTCTTTCAAAAAAAATACAAAGGAGTTTCTCTAACAATTTATAATTAACATCCTAAACCTTGTTTTATTTTTATTCTTTTATGAACATTTAGATTTAGTAATGAGGTATTTAAAGTTAGGGTAATTTCATCGATTTTTTTTGAAAAACTATTAGAAAAAGAATATTAAAATTATTCGTATGACACGCAAGACGTATGTGAAATTAACATATTCTCGTAATTATGATTTGCCCATAAATAGCAAACAGAACGGGTGTATTTTTGAGTTAATGAGTTTGTTTTCGACTTAATTATTTTCATTATTAAAATTTTAGATTTCTCTTTCTCATATTTTCGATCATTATGAAGTATGTTTTAGGAATAAATTAAGTCCAAAGAAATTTTTGGATTAAACTTTGGATATATACTTGGAAATATATATATATATATATATATATATATATATATATATATATATATATATATTTCTTAATCAAGATAATACGAACTAGAAAAAAAGATAATAATACTTTTGGTATCATTTTTATCAATAATCTGCGATACAAATAAATTAATTACATATTTTGTTATTCATATACAATATACATAGTCAATCATAAAAAGTATCTACATAGTTCAGAATATGGCATGACTTATCAAAGAACTAAGTTTGGTTTGAGGTTTTAGTTTAATTAGTCATATTAATGTCCTGTTTTGAAAGCAATACTAAATCGTAATTTTGAAACTTGTTCAGATGATAAGAACAGCACTTGAACCGGCACCCCCTTCCCATCCAGACTTAAGAACCATAACATAGGGAGGACATTTGGGCAACGACGTCAGATTTTACGTGATCCAGGCTCGTATACATAAAGAGCTTTAGTGCAATCGGGTTTCAAACCTGAAGACATCTGGCTACAAGACCCTTCCATTAGTCTACCACAATCCATTTTGAGTTTGCCATATGATAATTACAGTACACTCCCCATTATCCGCGGAATTGGGTGGCGCGGCAGCCGCTTATAACAAAAATCGCGGATAATCCGAAAAAAGCTAAAAACGGGTATAGCAAAAGAGAAAACAGTCATTCCAACTTTGAAAAATCATTTTATGTACAATAAAGGGCAAAATAAACAGCAGGAAATGTTTAACTAACGCTTAATATTTTAGTATATCACTCAAAGCTAACCTAAAATGCATTTTGTTAATGAAAACAGAAAAGTGCTTTGTACTTACGAGAGGCGTCAAGGATACACAGAAAAATTAATACATATGTACTGTTTTAATATTGTAATGTATTATGTAATTACAAAAGCATAACTGTAAAACTACACCTTTTTGAAGAAATCAGTCATTTGTGTTTGCTTCTTGCTTTGGAAGCATTTTTTCTTTGCTTGGAAGCAAAAAAAAAAAAAAAAAAAATTAGTGCGGCAGTCGCGGATATAAAAATACTTGCCGGCGTTCCACCTAGGGGTAACGCGTCTTCTCCGTGATCAGGTGCAGGGAAGTTTGTTCTTCCCCCTGTCTTCTAACTGAGAGGTGTGTGAAAGAGCCCACCCCTTCTGTAAAAAGGAGGTATCATTTTCATATGAGCTGGAAGACAGACTTCTGCCCTTGGGTGCTCAGGGACCTTTACCCTTAGACGCTACTGCACAAACTCAGCATAAATCGCTAACTTCGTCAGCGGGTTTGTCTATGACAAGTGCGTAAGTAACAACAACATAAAATATTGTTTGCTTCCTAGGCTACTTTACCATTGTTTTTTAATTAATCAGCCATGCATTTATTATATTTTTACAAATTTTTTAGTTTGAAATAAATTATGCTATTCAAGTGCTTAAAAATATTTCTTTCAAATACAGTTTCAATTAACATTTACCTCCTTACATACTTTCATTTAAATATAGTTATTTTTAGGTAACGAGTAGAGCTCAAAGGATATAATACTTCTGATGAATATTATAGTGTTTTCTAAAAATTTCAAACATTTGTTAAAACTTTTCATGAACTGACGAATATTTCTCTTTTTCTCCATTTAATCTTCAGCCATTGAGTGTTAAGAGAAAACAATTCCAATCAGATATTATTTTTCATACGTTCATATCAGAAAATTTAATTAAAAAAACAACTTTTTGTCCTGATGACAGTTTTGTTAGCCATTTTCGTAGCATGTACCATTTTTCCAAAAGTAAACGCATAATTTTTCATCATTTAAAATATATTTCTTCATAATTATGATACATCTAAGTAAAACTAATTTCCGCATCCGATAGATCCTTCATCAATTGCCAGTGCTTGATTAGCTGTTTTCTAATATCTATACAGATAAAAATGAATCAGATGACACCAGAAAAGCAACAACATGAATATAATTTCTAAATCACTTTGAACCATTTAATCAGTTAAAAATAGAATTATCACTCCCACGGGAAAGATTTAATTCGAGCTGCAAAATCTCACGGAGAAATTTCTGCTTCGCAAGTAATCGAATATACTAAGACAGAATTCGTATCTCTTCCTGGTTAAAGCAACTTGATTCCCAGAAATCAGGTTTAGTAGGATTACAGGACGAATCAGTCCTGTAATCCTGATTAAACGAAAGACTGTTCGCTTTAACACAGATGGAAGTCTCGATTCTTGTTGGGCACAAATTACGCATTTACGAAGCAGATCATCTTAGTTTTAATTTTCTGCGATTTCGTGACCATCTCAAAAATAGGAAATTGCAGGTCTTAGTAGAATTCTAAACGAAATTGCTCCTTTTCTATTTAAGTGATGTAGCAATTCCATTTAAGTATGTAAAATATCGTTGTGTGTTAGATTTTATGAGAATCTTGAAATAAATGTGTGTATTATATCCTACCCTAGATAATTTTATGTATAGGAAATCTAAATAAATTGGCTATTTTAAAATCTACTGCTATAAAATGTGTGTGTTTGATTCAAAGTAGCGATTTGCATATACAGGATGATTCAAAATTCATTAGATAAACTATAAGAATATGTCAAGAATACCGAAATAATCTGTCATCTAGAACAGAGGGTTGCAAATTTGGTCAGTAGAAGATGGCAGCTTTTGAGGGGGCGAGACACTTTAACTAATAAATTAACCTTCCAGTTGCGCATGCCGCAATTTCCGCGAGATTGGCAATCAGTCAATTTTCTGTTGCATCCCCCGCTTTTCGCAATTTAGAGTGTTTATTTTTCCGATTAAAGATTTTTATTGTATTAATTTATTATCGAGTAACATATAGTATCAGTTCACTTTCTTTGAAAAATATTTTAACTTATTTGCAAGCATCGCATCTAAATAGTGACTAGGCCGGCGTCCTGGCCTAGGGGTATCGCGTCTTTCCCGTGATCTGGACGTCACGGTTCGAGTCCTGGTTCGGGCATAGTTGTTCTCTACCCTGTGTTCAATATGTGAGATGCGTGAATTAACCCCTCACCCCACTGTAAAAAGGGGTTTGTGCAAGAGAGTGTGTGCATGTGCCATCTGCATATGAGCTAGAAGTCTGCATATGAGACTTCTGCCCTCAGGTGCTCAGGGGTCTTTACCCTAAGAATCTACTGTGCAAAAAACTTGGCTTAAAATAGTCACACGACCAAAAAAGAAAAAAAAAACAGAATCACGCAGCCAGAGGGTAAATCAAAAATTAGAATATATTAAGTATCATATGCTCAACATGTTTAACGAAAAACAATATAAAATTGCGTGAGTTTAAACCCTTGATATCCACGTTCAGCTAAGATTCCCGTAATAAAGAGTGTTATGAGAAAGTGGGGATTTCATTTTAAAAGTCAATCATAACAAATCATGTAGAATTGTTCAGAGAACGATACCGTATTTGACAATACTCACCTAACATTAGTGATTTACTTGAAATTTCCTTACTCATTCTCTAAAAATTCACACTTTCACCCTGAGATTGAATAATAATAATTGAAGAAAGTTACGAATCTCTTGAGACGTGGATATGAAGGATGTATTTAAGAGATGATCCCCAGAATGATGTATGAATTTTAAGTAAACATAATTGTTGGTTTAGTATCTTAATAGAAAACGTGTTTCAAGAAAACAATTTTCTAATTTTTTTAATTCTTGTATATCTATATTGTTATAGATTCTTTGATGAATTACTTTGAATAACTCATGAATGAAATGAAATTGAGCACATGAGGAAGAACAAAACTTATCTTTAATTTGAATGAAACCTGTCCTTGTAAGCTCTATATAAAAGAAAAAAATAAACCTTGAACTACAAAAACCTGGTATATATTTACATTAACTATATAAAACTGGTTTATATCTGTTCGAAAAGCAATTTATTCCAGTCCAGTCATTCTTGGTTTTTTTTCTCTTTCGCTGAAGGTGTGCAAAGAATAATGCTGAAAATAGGAAATACAGTTATTTTTTTTTTCCTTTTTGTTTAGTTTATCTATTTCTTTCTTAACGAAATTCCTTTGTTGGGCTGCCATGTTGAAATCTTTCAAAAATCTCTGTGGTCTTAGAAGTCACTTCAGTCAACACAGACAAGTTTGTGTCCACGCTTCCCTTCCGTCTCTCTCTGTCTGGAACTTTATTCTGCCTCAAGAGTTTTCTTTTATGAAATGTTTTCTCAAATAAAGTTTCTTAAAAGAAGTTCACTATTTCCGTTTTTTATTTCCTCGATGTGTCGTAATTTTGATTTTCATTCTCCCATGTGAAGGTATTTTTCATTCTTCCATTGGCGTCTTTGCATTAAGTTTGGTTTAAAGCTCTTAGTGTAATTAAAGTGTCGAAAGTTTAATGAAATTAAGAAAAACAGACAAAAAGTGTATAATGGCTCAGATTAGTTCATTTTCCGCACGTAAGGAAAAAATACGTTCGAAATTTCAAAACAAGCACACCTTCCTTTTGTATATAATGTATTTGTATGAGTAGTTTAATTACATTTATTGACAGACCTCATAACTTTGAACAGTTATAGGATAACAAGGACGATGCCTGAGATCGCAATCCGTCTCTCTAAGCTTCTACCTCACACCAAAAGGCGGGAATTTGATCCACAATTTAGATTTAAGGTGAATTGTAGCTGTTTATGGTGGCGGTTTTTTGGTGCAAATGGGTATCAGACTTTAAAATATCTAGTCTTGAAGTTGAAACTTTACAACCAGGCCATGATAAAATTAAAAAAATAGATATGTGCATTTAATTTCTGATTTGAAAGGAAATTTGAAAAGAAACTTTGTGATTTCGAAATTTTTTATCATGCAAGGTTTACTCCTATAATCATATTTGCAATATCAAACATTTCAATGATCAGTAGAAACTATCTAAAAATTCCATCTTCCGCTGAATAATATATTATAATCTGATGTAATTAACTATTCCTGTGTTGAACTAGTAAAGATAAAATTTCAACCAATAAAAATAAATAAATAAAAGCTACATAAAATGTTTAACTTTTCTGAATAACCATAGGTATATAATTTAAAAGCTTTAACAGTGATATGAAAACATTATAAAATAAGCTCGAAAAACGTTAAAAATATTGAGTTAAGAATAAAATTGTTATTTCAGTATAAAAAAACTGTTGGATAAGAAGATATGTTGACTTTACTATTTAAACACTATTCTATAGTGTTTTTAGTCAGTTCTTGTAATTTAGAACTTCCTCAGTCTTCCATACTCTCAACTTCTACGTAATATGAATTAGAGAAAGTCTCATATTGACTCTTTTAATGTACATCAAGTACTCGGATCTCACAGTGTTCTTTCTCATAGAAATGGACCTTGAACTCACAGCCCTTCTAGCACAGAAGATAACATTCTGTCAACAAATGAATATTGGTCCTATAAAAAAATTGTTATAATTTCAAACGATGAAGGTCTGAAATTATCTGTAAATAAGAAATATGAGACAGAGTAGAATTTTCAGAAGTTACATTCGAAAATCTCCCAAATGAGAAAGATAATGTTAATATATTTTAATTTTAGACAAATTGTAGAAACCTTAAAACATTTGATATTTTCAAAACATCTACTATTGCAAGAGCTATGCATGTAAAAGGGTATTATATTTTTGTTTTTAAATTAAGTAGTTATAATTTTCAATGAAAATTTCTTTGAAGAATATAATTTCAACAATAAATTATAAACAGATATAACCATTTCATCTCTAAGATGAATCGTAAAACATGGGTCATAGTTTTCTAAATTTTATCGCAAAGAATGTGATTTGGCCAAAAAGGAATTCGATAAAAGTTTCACAGCATCATTTTCTTCTAAATTATTAATAATTTTTAAAATGTGCCTCATGAAAATAATTTAGATCAAAAACAATCCAAAAAAATATATAGAAATTATTTATTTATTACTTGATATCCATTTATTCTTTATTGAATAATGCGTGATTAATCGTTTTATTCATGATTGTTGACTCGAAAAGGGTTTTCAGCAAACCATACATATATGCTTTTCAAATGATCGCGCCGGAGGTCCACATATTTTTTTAACTTAAATATGTCTGTCATCAGAACTCAATTTTTATATTTTGCTGTTGTTTCTTTGAGTTCATGCTTTATGTATAACATTCTTAGGTGCTTCTCTCCACCAACATGCAGCTTTTTGGGGCTGCTGTGAATTGTGCGCATTTGTCCACTGAGAGGATTACGCACAAATACTTTTACAACTACTTACACATTTTTGCGCTTAAATATGTCATATTAGCATAAATTTATATTTATAATTTTTTTTGTTGTGCTTATTATGTGTTCTGAAGTTTCGATTGCTTTACACCGTTCAAATGACTATTTTGTGATTGCATGTTCAATATTAGAATATTTAAAATAGCTATATACTTTTTAACTGAAGAAATACGAAGATTTAATTTTATATAAGTCAAAGACTGACTCTCCGACCCTCCCGAATGCACACAGAAAAAAACCTAAATGACCGGATCGCCGCTATAGCAACACTGGCAGGAACTATGGTTGAGTCTTAAGGGCGATCACCGACCTCGGTACAATCTTTTCCTAAATCCGTGTTCCAACGACGACATGTGGCCTTACAAACGATGCACGATCCCCCCCTTGACCCCCTTTTCTTGGGGTTTTTTGGGGTGCTTTGGTGTTTGTTTAGTATACCAAAAAACCGCAAGAGAGGCATTGAGAGAAAGCGTGCCTCGTCTGTAAGGTCACAGGTGGTTGGAACACGGTTTAAGGAAGTACGCCCCGTCATCAATGGGGTTAGCCAAAACAACACCTGTACCCACAGGGGTGTCGAGAACCAACCACCATGCCAGAAGCTTCTCATCTTTAATTACGAGGTGCCTCCTGGGGAATATTAATTGATTTTATGTAATAAGCCTTTACTGATAATTACATTTATATTAACTATCCGTATTCGTGTGTAAATATATTTGATATTTCGAATATAGTTTTTTTAAGGCGATGAAGTAAATTAAATTTTTAAATTCACAAAAAGGGACATTTAAGAAGTTTGCTAAATAAAATGAAATATATACCTAAAAGAATTATAAACACTACTTTTCATTTCCTTTCTTTATACGTTTCTGAATATGCAACAGAAAATTATGTATTCTGAGAATAGATAAACTATGGCAAATCTGTATATTTAATTTGAAGCAACATAGAACATTGGAACAAATCAGCTTGTTTTTGAAAATAATTAATATCGGCTTCTTTCTTGTGATTTCCGTTTAATAATTATGCATTGTATGCAAATAATCTAATAAAAGTGTTAACTCATATTGTTTTATTATTATGCAAAATTTTTCCGGAGACTGATTTGAATTCATAAGAAATTTCATCTGATATAAGATGAATTTTTATTAAAAATCTGTGATATGTGAAATGATCTGCATATAAGAATATGTAAATATATTTTATAGCAGAAAAAAAGCAGGCGAAGGTCCAGCAAATTAATACCCATTAAATTCGTCTAGGAAGTGCAATAAAAATTATATGCGTATCTGGAGTGCAAAAAATAATTATTTATCGTTCTTCTTCTCTCTGTGTCAATGTCATTCAAGACGATTAAATGGAAATTCTTTTTTAAAAAATTCTCTTTTTTTCTTTTCTTTTTCGCCAGCAGCTGTCCCGATGCCTCTGGATGAAATCCAAGAACACATTCAGCATACAGAAGCATCAAAATTTAGCTCTAGAAAAGTTTATGGCAGTCTCCTTTTGTCATTTATCGGGCCTGAAATGATGTCGTATCTTTGTTTCTGCGACGATAATAAGAGACGTTACAATTTTACTACCCAGTTGGGGTTGCCTCTTAACGTAGGAAATGCCTCATTAAGCTTGGCTTAACCAGTAGATATGAGAAAGTTATGCTTCTAGAATTTGTTCAGTGCATTTTTTTTCTCGTTTGTTTCTATCGGTAAAATCAAAAGTTTTCTTGGTATATATTTTTAAGTCATTAAGACGGTTTGGGGCTTATTATCTTTTAAATAGCATCTTTTATCAGCAAAATCACCTTTAAGTTTTTCTAACTCTCAATTTAGATAAGTGATTTCGTATACTTATTAGAAAGAAAATTACAATTTAAATTTAAGAAAAGATCTGAGCAATTTCGAAAGCTACTTTGGCAAATCTTAGAGTAACCTAATATGATAATATCATCAATAATGAATTTATAATACCACAATAAATAGTAATTATCTCAAAATGCGATACTATGAAAACTGATAATTATAATAAAATAAATATATATAAAGCCATCTTTATGATAAAAAATGTACATGTTTGAAATTATCTGTAAATAATTATCCTTAACAATAAATAATGTTCATGCAATTATTTTCCTTTCATATATGTAAAGCTATCTTTATGATAAAAAATGTACATGTTTGAAATTATATGTAAATAATTATCCTTAACTATAAATAATGTTCATGCAATTATTTTCCTTGAACAGTTTGATATTTTGAGCATGTTTTTATTTTAAATTTCATTTTTCAAAGATATTCGCATAATTATACAAAAATTATTTACCTTTAAAGGAATTAATTTATTTTAAATTCCCTAACTTAATATCTTATCTCATAACTAATTAAGAGATTATTGTGATTAATTAATAGTTTTTAAAATATGCATATATAATTTGTGCAAAATAGCATTATTGCCCAGCGTATAAATTTTAATAATGAGATGTTATAATTTATATTTCATTATTAATGAAGCTCTTTGAAAAATTAAACGTGCGTAATTTTTGCTTTCCAAAATTGCAAAGGAGCCTTATTTGAGTTGATTTATTTGTTTAGAAGATATAAAAAACTCTTGTTTAGTTCTAAAATAATTATTAATCATTGCAAAACCATAGTTAATTAATCTTTGTACACCAGAAAATATGACACACTAAATAAATTGATTATTTTTACTGTTATTTTTGTTTTTCTCGTCATTTATATATATATATATATAAATTATTTTTACATTTTTTTTTTTACTTTTTTTAATTATCTAAACAGTTTTCCCCTTTTCAAAACTATAATGCTACAAAATTTGTGATCAATGAAATTGGAGCGTAAGATAACAACAATACATTGAAACAAAGGTAAATTTAACAAAAAAATAATACAAACTAATTTCTAGAGTGAAATATTTTATGATAATCTCTTTTAGAAAAATATTATGAATCTACAAATTATTTGTAAATAACTTATTTAAGTGTATCAAAATGGATATGCGAAAATTTCCTTAAATAATAAAATAAAAAATACATTTCATTACACCTACGCTTAATAGTCTTATTATAGACACCTACGACTATTGAAACACTGAAGACGTAGGCGGGTGATTTACCTTGGAAGTAGCTTGTATAATTAAACAACTGCATGTAAAATATATAAAATTTAATTTTTAACAAATAAATGTGATTGTTTCCAGATTAAATCTTTTTATTTAGAATGATATAAAATTTAAAGAATAAAAAAAAAAAATGTTGGTCTGATTGCTCATATTTATCTGCTCTATCATGAATAAGAAACATTATCTGAGCAGTGAATTGGGATTATTGGGAGATTTTTCTTCAAATTTTAGTTTAAAATACAATTTACCCGAACTAGAGATCAAACTTAGTTAGTCCTCAGAAAAATTCACTTTCGAGGAAACTTTTTCAATACAACAGATTTTGACATCTGTTAATTTATTATTAATTTATGAGTTATTGTTCACATTATATTAATTTATGTATTATTGTTCACATTATATTAATTTATGTATTATTGTTCACATTATATTAATTTATTCTTTATGAATTATTGTTCACATTATATTAATTATTATTAATTTGTGAGTAATTGTTCACATTATATTAATTATTATTAATTTATGAGTTATTGTTCACATTATATTATTTATTATTAATTTATAAATCATTGAGAGAAAAATTTTAAACAGAAACCATAATTTCCTATTGTTAATTTTATTATATCTTTATCTTCAACTACACCTGACGTCCGATACATTTTTCTAAAAATTATGAGAAAACTTTTTCAAATTTATGTTTGAAACCCAATATAGATTGTATATTCCATTCAAGAGCCAATTCTAAGCATTCTAAATTCATGCAGTTTTAAATGCATTAATTTGCCTATCCTTTCAGCTGCAACTTTATTGATCTTATCATAATTAGTGGAGAAAATAAATGAAACAAAACTGAGAGAAACAGAAAATTCGTTAAATATATTGATTCATAAATTTCTAATTAAATAGATACTATGCAGAAAAGAATAATAAATATGATTTGGATTTATTAAGAATCGGTTGATCATTTTAATCGTAATACTGCTACTGTCCACACTCGGACCATGTAAAAAATTACTAAATAAAGAATTAAATAAAATTATTATTTTTCAACAAATAGAATTTTTTATTGATTCCTATATACTTCATGATACCCTTTCTGTGAGAATAAGGAAATTAAATAGATTTTTTGCAGAATGAATTATTTATTACAATAGTAATATTTCTATTGACCATTCTAAATTAGGAAGAAGTTACAAAAAATAAAAATAAGTAAAAATTAATAAGATATTTGAAAATCAATGTACATTAATTACATGGAAAATCTTTCCGAGTAAACTGTTGATGAATATGATAACACTTTCATAGTTTATTCAGGTAAATTATTGTTGAAAATCATGTTGGATTTAACTTTCATTTTAGTTCTAAAATTGACATTTTTCATCACGAAAAAGATTATAAACAGGTATATATGGAAATAAAATAAAATAATTTCAAATATATTTATTATTAATTATCTATTTAAAGAAAAGAGAGTAACATAGATAAGTGTAACGAGTTTTTTAATTGTGGACCATACATTTCAAAAGAAATAAAAAATGTCTTAATTCAAAAGAAATAAAATTTGTCCATTTTGATTTGTAAAGAGAATTATCAAATTTGAGAGAAACTGATTCAAAATATTTTTAAGCAATATATTTATTATTTAACTTTTAAGCAAATTTAAAGCAAAGAAACAGAGAGCATGCATGCCACTTACCATAGTGTCGTAGAACTGGACGACCAGTCTATAGTCTTTTAAAATGAGCGGGCTGCTGTTGATGTGCCTTGCTGCCAATTTAATGGCGGGAACTACACCTCTTCCGATGGAACCCTGGGAAATGTTTCGAGAGAGGGGGAGGAATGCTCCTATGTGAATATTCGTCTGTGAGGTAAATGTGGTGCTGCATGAGAGATGGGTCACATAGAGAGATAGAATGCAAAAGTATAAGACCGACTTTGGGAAACCGGAAATTCGTGACCGTCCTGTCAGCATGGCAGCACAGGGTTGAACGCTAAGTAGACGATGCTTGCCAAACACTCTCTGTATGGAATTTCGGTGTAGAACACGCTTGAATGTGTTGGAATGTTCTGTAGTTCTACTGGTTAAAATATTACTTCTTTTAAATGCTGCTTGATAAAATCGGTTAGTTGTCTTCCACTTGAACTCTTTTGGAAATATTCAACTAATATAGATCTCAGTACAGGATATGATTCTTATATCTGAATTGAAATAGAGTATAATTTAAAACGTATCTACAGCTCCGAAGAGAAATGAAAAACTAGTTTAGATTGATAAACAGTGAAATACAATAAAATCTGATTTTTTAGAAGATATACTATGAAATGTTTTTGGTTCCGGGAAATCATTAAGAACGTTCATTTCTCAACAATTAGAACATCTTTTTATATTTTGTGATCTTATCATGCATTTGATGTTAATAGAATTGATTCCTTCACATTATTAAAAGTGAAACATTTTAGCACCGTATAAATGGCGCCCAAGTGCAACACTCATTCAAGTTTCTGTGCTTCAAGAAAAGATAAGATAACAGAAATAACTTCGATAGTACAAAACAGTGTAAAGGTTCTTGGAACACATGATGATGGTTTGGCAAAAATTCAGATAGCATATAATGCAGTCACTAAACAAATAAGTCTGTACAATTTAAAAAGTCTATAGCTGCTTGCAAAACTTATGAAAATGTGCAAAAACACATAGCTACTTTAAAAGTTACTATAACTTTCTACCAGCTGCATCTAGTCTTCTAAATTATATCGATAGCGTACTTCATAAATCTACTCAAATAATTCTCCTCGGAAAATAACATTAATATAATCAAAGTAATAAAAAATTACAAACTTTGAAATAAATGTTCATTTAATCTCTAATCACTTTCCATAAATCATTGGCTATTGAAAAGATGATAGCAAATCATTAAGATTGAAATTAAACTATAAAACGATATTAAAATTTTAATTATCATTGTTCTTTACTACTTTCCTCTGAATTTAAAAAGCTGAAAACGGTACTTAAACAAACTTCACTTTTAATTAAAGAAGAAATCATTTTAATATCACCCATGTTAAATTTGAAACAAATTATCAATCCAATTTTTAAAAATAAAATTAGAACCCAAATTTAAGTACTTTGTAAGAACAAATTCTTCATACAAGAAGAAATCTAATTTTTGACAAAAGCATCAAATTCTTTTTATCGAACTTTTAAAAAAGTATACAGCATCAAACTTTATCTTCAATCAGCGTTGATTATCTTATAATATTTCAAAGCTCTGGAATTTCCAAAAATTACGAGATTTCGCTCTTAACTGCATACCTTCAACTGAAACCAGGGATTAAAAAAAAGTCACGTCCTATAGCGGTCAAACATAACAATGTCTTCCCTAAACACCAGAAGATTGCTTCCAAACTTACAGCAAAGAGTTCTGAAACCAATACAGGACCTTTTTCCGAATAGGACCACAAAGAATTAGAAGAGGCGAACTGTCCAGGACTTTCCTTGCCTCGCCTGGTACGTGGCTTCACTGCTGAAAAGTTTCCCACTCTCTGCCAGCAAGGCTCTACCTGAAAATGCACAGCCCGTCACCGCTAGGGGGCGCGGACAGCATTGCCCGGGCAGCATTTGCCGTAATAATGTCGATTATTACTTTTCTCAGATTTTGCATGTAATTTCGCTGTCATTTTCTTTCTTCTTTTCTCTTTTTTTCATCTCCTATCCCATTCGCTTTTGCTTCTGTTTAAATGAAACTTTTTGGATAGATTGCAAAATTATCGAGATCCGAACTTTTTTTATTTGTTTCTTTCTAGTTTCAAGTAATAAGTTTTCTCCTTCCAGGATTTCTACTTAGCTAAAAAAAAAAGGAAAGTAGTAATCATTAATATTACATATTTTTACTGATAGTACACATGCAATGTTTTTCTTTTACCAAAATTACTTGCAGTATGCAACTGATATTGTGCTTTGCAACATTTTTCCCAGATACATGAAAATAATGTCATTTATCTTTGGAATTTCTTAAAGAATTTAACATGGTCATTGAAAAAAAATTATTTGAATTCCACATTTAGATAAAAATGGCACTAATTAACTTTGCATTATTTTATATGTGATATTAATGTTATGTTTTTTTTAAAAAAAAAACTATTTGTTCTTAGCCACATAATAGTATTGTAACATTATTTTTTTTGAAATTATTTTTGGAATTTTACAGATTTATAAGAATAATGTTGGCTGCTAGTAACTACTGATTTTTTTAAAAATCTTCATGTTAATTTTAGCATCTTTCATGTTAATTTTTTTTTAATTTTTATGTTGGTTTTGTAACGACCAATGTAGTTTTATAACTGCAAATGGAATTTGTAGCTATCATGTGATTAGTATCAAACCCATGTTATCAGAGAAATTTTGAATATTAAAATTAAAAACTTCTATAATCAAGTCTTCAAGTTTCTACATTATTTTTTTCATGTAATTTTCATGTGAAGGAAAAGATATATCCTTCCGACACAATATGTATGTGAAAATAAAAGTTACAGTTATTGTATTATTAAAAAAATATTTACTTTGGATTTTAGGGATAAACATTTATACTCTTGTGAATGCAAAATAGGAATATAAATTTAATAAAATAATTCTAATTACGTCTTTAGCATTAGCTGTAAAGTATATTTATTTGAAAGACTTTATGCTTTTAAAGTTTAGTTTGTAATTCATCATTATAGGCCGGAATCTTGGAATAAGTTTGTTCTTGATTCATTACCATGGGACACGCTTTGTGAAAAATTAAAATAAAATAAAATTAAATAATTAAGTGATAATTAAATCCAGAGAAACCAGAAATGCGTATTGTTTTCAAAAATATATAAGTGTTGAGAGTTGCGAAATTTTAGTGCTAACTCAGAATGTCAGGTAACAAAAATTAATTTCATCTTAACAAAAACAAAGAAAATTGAGAAAAGTGTATAAAGAAAAGAGCAACCGTATTTTTTTTTCTTAGTGGAAGAATTTGAACATTTATAGATTTTTGAATTGAGAACAGATTATCTTTAGAATTATAGTGATAATTCGAGTTACCAAATAATACATAAAAAATTATCAAATTTGAATGGATGCGAAATATGGATTAATTTTTCATGCGCATGATTTTTAATGGAAGTTAAATATGCATTGACTATTTTTTTTTTTAGTTTTAATACATTTATTTTTTAATGGATGAGAAATATGCATATTTTTTTTGTGAACAGTAAAATTCAATGCATTGATTTTTTTAAAAATAAATGCGAAATATGCTTTGAAATTTTTTTAGTCCTTTCTTAAGCTGAAAATAATATATCACACGAATAAGTTTAACCATGTTAAAATAGTTATTTGAAACAATTCCGTTTATATATTGAGGTAGCTGTAAATAATCAAGTGGATATTTATTAACTACTAAATTATACTCTGAATTGTCTTGCTTTCATAAATGCATTACTCCTTTCGAAGGTAATGATTCATTATAGAAATACCGATGAAATATTTTGTTGTTTAAGCTAAATTATTCACAAAGTTTTTTTTTTAAATATGTTTTTGAAATGTGTTAAATGTATTTTGATCATTCTCATTCATCTTTACAATATGGAAATTCATGTGGATTAGATAATTTTATCAAGATAAATTGTTTTCAAATACCATTAAATAAAAATTAGATACACAATTTGAAAGATGGTTTAAAACGTTATAATAAAGAATTTTCAAAGTGAAAACAATAGAAATAAAATTTAATTACTGTAGTATTTTCATTAAAATAAAAGTACCAGAATCCTCCTAAAGTACATTGACTTTTATTCCTTTTTTATATTCTTCAATTTGTAAATTTTCCAAATTTTTTACAATTTATACATTAATATGTTTGTACTTAAAGTTAATTTAATTTTGCAGAATATTTATAAAATTTCTGTAAAGGATTTTGAGGGTATTACAGATTTGATGAATCGATATATTAAATTAGCATAATAATTTGAATCTAATCATGTTCCTTATATTAAAATTGCGAGCGCAAAAAATAAATCCGAAGAAATAATTTATTATTTATTATTAAAATAATTTGTTATTTAAATAAAAATTAAACAAAAATATCTTTGTTTAAGTAAAACATTTTAAGTATATTCATAAAAATTTATTTTAGTACCAAGATTTAAATGAAAAAAGCCATAATAATAACTTGGAAAGGACTAAATTCTATTATATTAAAAATTCAATCTTAGGGAAAATTTTAGTAAAAAATAGGAAAAAAATAGAAAGAAATCTCAAGAAACATAGAGAAAATTTCAGGGAGAAATAGAGGATATTTTAGGAAAAAAAACTGGAATAAATAGTGAAAATTTTATGGAAAAATAGGAAATTTTTTAGGGTAAAATAGGATAAATGTTAGGGAAAATAGGGAGAAATCTTAAGAAACATAGGAAAAATTTTAGGGAAAAATAGGGGAAATTTTAAGGAAAAAAAATAGTGAAAATTTTAGGGAAAAATTCAAGGGGGAAATCCCTATTTTAATTCTTTTTTTTCCCAAAAACATCTTTATACATGACATACTCTAAAATAACTAAAACGTTTTAGTAAAAGATATTATCCATTGTGTAAAATGAAATAAGTTCATTAAAAGATTTTTAAAAGGTTGGAATATATTGGTAAGATAAAAATAATTCTATTTGAATTATTTTTATGTTGCAATTTCTTTGAGCATTCAAAATTTTAAAGGGAAAGAGCTCTCATTCTACGTAATTTCACTCATGGGAAATCACCAATTCTTCTTTTGTTAAATAATAAAGGTCGAGAACTGATGCCATCTTTTAAAAAAATTCCAATTCAATAATGAATATTTTTACAAATGTGGTGATGAAATTGGCATTGTTAAAAATTATATGGTGTTAGAATCATACATGTGCATTAAGCTGTAATTTTTTCATTATAAAATTATTAAAAAAAGTAGAGAAAATATGATAAGTATCATTAAGTATTAGTCATATCATGAAGATAATTACGATTTTTTTGCTGATAACAAAACAGAAAAGCAGTATTGATTATGCTTCATATACGAATGATAGTTTATGAGGGAGCATCAAAATAAAGGGAAAAATTTTTTTAAACTATTACTGAACATTTGAATTCAATTATAAAATATTCAAGCAATAAAAAAATTATAATGAAAATTATAATTTATTTAAAAAATAAATATTTTTGAATCATCATTGCATTTTCAGATTTCTGGCGCAAATATTCTGCAACATTTAAATTTTTTTTTGTTTATTTTGGATATAATTTTTATAAATAATTTTTCTAGAAAACTCAGTAATTGGTGTACATCTCTAAGTGTTATTTGGTGCAAATTTCAATTGTTTTAAAATTTGTGTATTCAGGTGGATATTGAAATAAAACCTAAAAATAATCCAATCCATGATAAGAGGTTTAATTCATTTCAAAAAAATTATGAATCAAAATTGCAGATCTATTCAAATTTAATTTTCCATTAATAATTTCTATATTCCTTAAAACAATTTACTCATTTTGAAATTTCAAATGCAAATCCATTGAGTAGAAGAATTTTTACTGGACATTCTGATACAAATTGCAAATTGGATTCTAAATACTTCAGATAATACTATAAAATAATGCTCCAGCTATAAATTGCAATAATTCCTGACATTAAGTTGAAAACAATTTTCTGAATTAAAAACTCTTTATAAAGCTACATTTTATTTATTAAAAGGAAACTGAAAAAATAATTTAAAAAAAACATAAGGTGATTAAAATTGACATATTTCTCATATTTTATCGTCATTTACTTTTAACTTTTACAACTTTACACACATTTCCTCGCAAATGTGTTTCATAATTTAGTTATCCATTTCATTATCAGATTTATTTCATTTTTTCCCTTGTGGGTATTTATATTTCCTAATATTAACAATTTATCAAAATTAATGTCTTCTTATATTTTTTTATTATAGATTAATGGACCATTATCGCTTTTTAAACGTATACAGATCGAGTAACAAAATATTAACTATTTATTCTCATGTGTCTAAAGCAAAGTGGGAAATTAATCGCCTTATGGAATATGTAGAAATCCGCCATGCTTTTTAACTCTATCAGCAGCAAATTTTAAGCTATATTTCTCGCTTATCATTTTAAAACCATATGAGGAGAAAATATCATGCATAATATATTCTCCCAATATTATAAATGACCCTGCTATTTATTGTTACAGCGTTACCATAAGAGAATAATATAATAATGTATCTTTTCTTGAAAGAGTTTATTATAATTAACAAATAATTTTACATCCATTGAAGTATTATAAAAAAAATTGTTCAATTTTTTAATGTTGTCATACTATTTTGTTTAGTAAAAAAGGAGGGCAAAAGAATGTTTTGAAGTATATAGATGCTAAGAATAAGATTCCAAGAATTTTCGAGATGCATGTAAAAATTTTCAGTAACTTCTCCCACTTTTGAAACAAGAAACGAGATCGTTTGTTAATTTACTGGGAGTGGGGTGGTGGTGGAATAATTGTTAGTTACAGAAATGTGCGAAATTAACTTAAATAAAACCATATGATTATTTCTTTTAAATTTGTTTAACAACTATTTTAATGGATGCCGAAGGGAGGTCCAGTCATTGAATCGTTATGCCTTGGTGATAAGGCTACAGTTTCTGATAAAAATGTCTTTTCTTGAATAAACAAAAATGTTGAAAAAGTGCAGAGATTAAAGCATGGATTTTAAATGAGTGATTGATGAAGAAATAACCACTTAAGGAGCTAGATATTTGGCATACAAACACTGCAATGGCGATGACTATTTTCATATCCAGATAAAAGCATAGTAATTTGAGACACCAGGAGAACTTTGCTTTCAACTATTCGAGACTGTACATTCGCAAAACCCATCCAATTTAATATAAATTCAAATAGTTCGAAGATAATGTTAATGGTTTTTCTTGTATCTTTTAAAATTATATGGAATATGTATTTTGATTGAACAATATATCACGCGACAGAAAATTTTGCAATCTTTTTCGTCTTAGAAGTTTACTGATTTTCTTTTTTTATTCAACTTAGGTAAAATTAATTGTTTTGCATAAATCCTTATTTTTAAAATGGATTACTAGAAGAAATTAATAAAAAGAGAAATTTCATTGATAAATTATTTCGCAGTTTCCTTACTATAGTTTTCAGTTTACACTTGAATCAAGTTATTAAAATTTTACACACATTCCGATACACTCAGACGTTACAATTGATGGGACACATGAGAACGTAAGTTCACATTGCACCTAATTGTATATTAACTAACATAATTCTGAAATTTTCGTTTTTGTCCTAAAACATACTCACTAGAATACAAAATTAAACTGAGGTAGCTGACATAAGAATGTTAATTGTATTTGAAATTCTATAGTTCGAACTTTTAAAGGAAAGAGATTGAATGATGTGATTTTTTTTATTAATTGGAAATACATTATTATTTCGAACTTATTTATCAGAGTATTTTCAATTTATGAAGAAAATCTCAAATTAAATAATTTGTTTATGAGCACAAACAAATTGCGTTTTCGGCAACCATTATGAATATTAATGGAAATATACTCGCGTTGAAAATTTCTCAGGTTTAGGGGTAACTAGCTGGAATTTCCCGAGCAGAAACTGATAATATATTTCAGTTTATGTTTATTTTTAAAAAATCAAAGTAATAGTCTATACCGGTCACTACAATTGCATTTTAAATGACATTATTTTAATCCTACATAATCATTGTCAGTTTAAGTTACTCAGTTACTCTCACGGAAATAAAATAAAAGTAATGTAGGAAAAAGTAACTTAAAAGAATAACTTAGTAAAGAGTAATTGATTTAAAAATCATTAAAGTGACTGTAGCATGATATTTTTACATTAAAAAACTTCAGCCATATTTCAATTTTGTACTCTATTAATAATAAATAACATGATCCATTCATATCACTTATACGTTTAGGAAATTCTTCTTGAAAATTGATTGATTGATTTTGTCTTTGGAACAAACAAGATCATTCACCTCTATGTGTATGGCTCTCTAATAATGTACTCAATTGTTTATCCTTTATTTTTATAAATTTTTCATCAATTTAACATTATCTTAACAGTTTGTTTAGTCATTTATAAATTATTATTATCTTCTCCTATCTGATTTCACGTTAATTACAAGACGAATCAACAATCCAATGAAAAATTGTCCATTATTTATACGAAAAATGCATTTTCTCCTATCATTATAAACTATTTATAGACTGTCTTGAAGAATTCAAGTACCTTAGAGAATACATAGTTCAGCAGCGTTCCTCTATAAACCCAGTGTTATCTCAATTTGTAAAACATGCCCCCCTCCCCTTTTCCATCCCGGACTTTATCGCAGACCATAAATGTCACTTTGCCACAGACCACTTCCCGAATCAAGCGGAACAAGGAAGCAGCAAACGGCGAAGCAAACTGAATGTGATACCATGATGAGTTGGAATTCTCAGTGATGCGTAAGGATTATGGTAAGGACTGATGGAATGGCAATTTCCATTCTCATCCACCAAAACTTGATCATTGGTGGGGGGTTCAGAACGGCAGCAGCAGCCCTTTGTTTTGTTATATCTAGGCTCCAGGGTCTTGCCATGAATAATGCATCATTATTTTCTTCCGTGTGATAGTTTTGGGCAATTTTTCTTCCACCTTCTTCGGGAAGGCGTTCGGCAGTGACACTTATGCTAATGACCTTGATTTGCTTTTCTGCTAGGTGTTAGAAGGCGCATCGGTTCGTTTCTGAGATGCTGGTGCGTGAAAAAACGTGTTGCTATCTTGTTTCGCCAGAAGTGATGGCAGGTGGGTCGTAAGAGAACACGCTCAACTATTTCTTCCCCTTTTTCGTCATTTTCTTTTTATTTCTTTTCATATTTTTATAGAAGAGATGATTCGGGAAGAATATTTTATTCTTTTTCTATATTCGTACATAAATTGCTTTCCTTCAAGAGTAAACAATGTATCTATCAATAACGTTTAAATCTAATTTTGTCGATGGATGATTAAATATTAAACTGAAAGAATGCTTTTTTTTTGTAGAAAATCTATCTAATTACATATTATTTTTTATATAATAATTTTTGGCAATCTTTCTCCAATTTCTGTTGAGCATAATCAGCACACAAACAATTAAAAATCAATTGCTTTTAAATTAGATGTTAAGATGCCTTTTGACTCACTGCTAGTGCATAAGATATGTTATAATCCTGTTTCGTTGCAATAAATTCCCAGTGGAGCCCATGTCCAGCATTTCTCTTCTTACTTTATTCTTTTTTTATGCTTTAGAATAGATTTGATTCTAGAACAGTTCTTTCTCCTTGTGTATAAATATTTGTTCGTTTTCATGAAAAAGAAAATTCTTTCAAATTTGTTGACTTATAGGGTTTGAGTTTAATAATATTATTCGTCTTGAGAAGCCTGCTTGTAGTTTTTCGGCCTCTGATCAGAAGGGTTTTAAATCAAAAACTTTATTTCCATCGATTGTGCATGGGTTCGATATCCTTTATTTCTGCTGCTAAAGATTGAATGTTTTCTCATGGATATGGCATTGCTGTTTAGAATGTGGCATGAATGCTCATGTTTCATCTTCTACATCTAATCTCAAAATTTCTTCACCATTAAAATCTTTCATCATTTAAAAATATTTTATCTTTCACCATCATCTTTCACCATTTAAAAATATTTTAATATATAACTTCAAAATGCTATTTCCATATGACGAAAAAAAATCAATAATTTTAATAAGTGGTTTATTAATAAAGTGCTTTAAGATAATCATCCAACAGCTGAGACAGTTTTTTTAATATTTAGATTTATTGATTTATTGGTGGGCGAGCAAACCTAATCATTAATAAATAGAAAAGGTCCTTTCGCGAATAAAATTAAGGATTATTGTTAGCATTTCTTTCAGGGTAATTTTATTTTGTATCGGTGTTGCATTTTTTCCCCTGTTAATGGATCAATATATGTTTAAATCTGTTTTTTGATTAATTTTGATTTAATTATTCATGAAATTGTTGATAGAAAAGATTCCTTTGCAATGAAATAAAATTTATAATGTTATTATATATTACAACTAAAGCATTTTACAAATAAGAGGTTTCGTTTAATTTCTTAAGTTCTCTAAGATTTTCTACTACATCTTCTGTTAGCTGATCAGCTAGGTGGCATTTTGTTAGCTTGCAAATTTAATTGAAATGTTGTTAACAAAATAGCAGTCTAGATGGGTACATCTTCCCGATTTTAAAATACCCTTGATTAAATGATACACTTCAGAAACATAGACAAATTTTAACCCTCAACACCCGCCATTGTTTATAAAGAAAGCAACGATCTATGGAAATAACATTAAGATATTTATTGTTCAAAAGCATTGCATTACACTGAAGAAAAGAAAAATAATTAAAGTGTTTATATATTAACAATTTTAATATAAGTGCTACTCAGTACTCATTCGGTAAGTTTAATTTAAAATATTTGATTGAATATTTTTATTGGAAAATTGTTACACTGTGAATTTTGAAGTTTCTATTAGCTATATTACTTTTATCAAACATTCAGAATTGCTGAACTCTAACATACAAATCGGAAAATAGTTTTCAACTTAGAGACATTGCAGTTTCATATACAACTTTCAAAGAGCACAAATTAGTCAATATGCACAGTATTAATCAGTATTCATTCATAATTTATTAACTTATGTTTAATGCTCGGTATGAAGGTACTAATTTTAGAGTTATATTAATTGAGAAATATAGAAAGACTTTGCATGTTAGGGAGAGAATAAAACCAGAAACATTATTTAACAGTTACATAATATCAATAACAAATGTATTAATCATAAGTTTTCACTTAACTATTAGTTCAAATATCATTTTACTGATCACTTAGCTACTATGTATCAATGGGTAAGTGTGGCTACTGCCTTCAGTAGTGTTTTACCACTTTAAATGTTCCGAAATTTAATCACATGATCAGTCATCCAAATAGATGTTTAAAAATTTTGGGAGCAAAAGGTGTTTTCTATTTTTATTGCAATGCATTATTTTTTAATACAGCTAATTACTATACAAAACAGATGGCAATTGTACGTTTTTAAATATTTGTTTATTTCACAGTCCAATGGGAAAAAATATTATATTGAAATAGCTTCTCGGAATAAAAAATAATATTTTCCTTTTACCGAAATTAACTTTTTTTTGTTAATAATTAAATATTTAAATGTAAAGTTTTATGTTGCTGATTATTCTTTGTATTAAGGAAGCACAGTACATTCACAACATCATTTTTTTTTAATTTACACAAAACTGTGCACGAATTACAAGATATATTTAATACTTATTTTAATATAAAAGTTTTACTAATATATGTGCTGAAAAATAAGAGAATTTAGCAACGCCTTATTTTAACTTTAGCATCTAAAAGAATTAAACAAGTGAATGCTTATTGCATGCACAATTTTATTAAATACATAATGATGCAGTTGTACACAAAATGTGAAAAATGTATGTTTTTTTAAAAAAAGCCCTCGCGTTTTAAAAACATGAAGGTGAAGAAAAACAGAACATATAGAAAAAGATTAAATTATAGAACTATATAATTTCAAACATATATACAAAATTTAAAATAACTATCTTAAATACAAAATATTTTATAAATATTTAACTACTCATTATTGCAGTAAAAAGATACTTGATGGAGATATTTAGCTATATGGAACCGACAAAATATCTAGATTTTTTAAATAATTAACATACTTGGTAATGTTGGTAATTAAACTTAATTACTTGATAATTAAAATTTATTCAACACATGATTCAAAAGTATCCAGGTTTTTATGTTAGTCCTCCTTTTTTAAAAATATAGTATATAATGAATATACTTGACAGGTATAAGTGAGAGGCCGGCTCATTCCTAAATTTCACTTTGCGAAATAAATTTTAAAAATAAAATCCCCCCCCCCCAAATAGAATCCTGATAAAAACACTAGGTGAAGGTTTGAGTTTAATTTATTCCTTTTGTTCTGCAAGAGTTCGAGCTCCAGATGGATATGATTAGCGAAAATGATTTCTGGCCCCCATAGCATTTTTCATTGTTTCCCAAGTGTGTTTCTGACAGGTTTTGAAAACGCCCCATCTTATGAAAATTTGGTTTAAATAGGAATCACCTTTTATTCCTTTTGGATTCACTTTATTAAAAAAAATTCTCAGTTATTTCTCGTTTGGAATAGATATTCCATTTCTCTTAGAACAGTCATTTCCCTTTCCTTAAAGAATTTTTTTATTACTGTTATATCTCGGGTGTCACTGTTGCATATTTTTCTTAATGTTTGTTTATGTATAAATATTCGTTTCGTGAAGTACCAATCCCTTCCTTTATTTTATAGCTTTTTTTGCTAGTTTATCGGCTCTCTCATTCACTTGATGGACTTACAACCAGCGTATATTTATCTCTTTATTTATTATTTTCTTTTTCATGTTATTGAGCCTCTTTCTGTCTTCATCGAGGTAATCCAGAGTCCTCAATGTAGATTTAGACTCTCATGCGTTTAATATGTTTTCATGTTCAATAATCTAGATTATTGATCAATTCATGGCAAAAACCGTAACTATTGCATTTCGGTAAGAAAATCAGTGATTCCCATGTCCATTGTTATAATACACAAAAATCCATCAATCGGTGCCAACAGTTTTTGTCGCATCAGAATACATGATTTTGTTTTCTGCAAAGATATTACCAGTTATAAAATTGCAAGATAACCTCAGCTAACTGCATGAAATTTCTTATCCCTAAATTTTACATTAAATTCAAAGTTGGTCGAGATCTTCAATATTTCATTGATTCACTTGATGCATTTCATTTTACTGTCTTTTTACCATTAGTATCTGTGTTTTGATATCGGATGGAAGGCAGTCACATTAAACCTGCTAATCCTCGTTCGAGACTATACAGTATGATTTTCAAAAGTGGAAGTAGATATCTGTGAATTTGAAAAGAATTTTTCAATTTTGGCATTATCATGAATCCAGATTTTAGCAAGATGAAGAACAATTATTTCAACAGTTGTTAAATATTTTTTTATTTACAATTTACTCTCCTAAACCCCAAGTAATCTTTTGACTTTCTTCTTGCTTTTTATTTAACATAAAAGCGAAATTCAACTTCTGCTGTAAACTGATCTGTGATATTTCAGTTCTTTTGTACTACATCCAATTCGTACACTTACTTTCAGAAAGAGTGCCAGAAAATAAAAATATATTCATTATATCCAATCATTGTTTACTATATTCTATCACATCTGAATTTGTTAATGCCAAATTTCAAATCATATTTTTCCCCATTCTTTAATATTTCAGTGAAATTCTACTCATTTTCATAAACTTGCATCAGGAATAAGAAATATGAAATCATTCTCAAATATCTAGATAAAAATGTATTATTTGGGTCGTGTTGATTTAATACTAAATTCGCAAAAAGGACCATATTATTTGTCTTCATCTGGAACCCTGAGAAATTTCAAAGATGTATGTAAAGTACCCCGTTGATATTATTTCGAATTTTTACTACCTGCAGTTACCCTCAACTATTTTGCTCAGTTTTAATCTGATATTTATTAATTTCAATTCACTTAGTCACCATATGTTTATTTTCTTTGCCAGTCATTGATATATTTTTATTTTCTTGACCAGCCAGTCATTGATATATTTTTGCCATTTCCCTTTTCAATGTTAAATCAATCTAAATGTTATTATATTACAGGATTATATTATATATTCTATGTGCATTTTGTGTACAAATTGTGAGAGTTTTATACCTTTTCCGTCAATTTTTCTGAGGCTCTAAGAAAAACTTTTAGCATTAAAATCTCTTATTATACAGAGTATCTTTTCTTTGTTTTTCTTTCTGTCAAAATAATAATGACTTCATCAAAATGGAATGTAATATTCCTATAGTAATAATTTTGGATTCGCTCTCTTTTTTTATAGCAATTATGTCACTTTCTTCGAGAACATTAAAGATTATTATAGTTCGTCTCATAAAAATCATGAAGCATTTAGTTGACAACCAACAATGATACGATTCTGGCTTAATTATCAAGAATAGGTCTATCATTATGATAAGAACGTCACATATTAATATTATTTGTAACTAATCAAAAATGTTTTAAATTTTTTAACATTATTTTTAAAAATCGTAATTTTGTTTAACCTATCCATTAATCAAAATAGAATTTTATCCAAACAATCGATTTCCCGTTTAAAAAGGCTGAAATCAAGGTATTTATAATCGTATTTGGTATAAAATCATGTTTAAAATGCATCATTGTTCTATCCTGGTATCCAGAATATTCTTTGTTTTTTGTAATGACCTTTTTGTAATTACTACAATTTATCAGAATCGAAAAAAACAAAACAAAGACGCTGTAGGAGCAACAAGACGCTATGGGTGACCTATCTGATTCAGATCAATAATTATAAGAGAAAATTAACCAGTGTAACATTAAAATGGTGGATCTTTTTCCATATACAATTTCCTTTTAGAAATGCCATCCGTTGAAAAGACGTTGAAATGACGTCATAGATGCCGTCATATCAACGTAATTGAATTAAAATTTTATTAAGAATAGTAATTTATATTCTACAGCATTCTTTGAAACTATTTTTCACGGTAGAATTTTTTATATGGCTAAATGAACAGACAGCAAGAAAAAAATGGCAAAATATCATGATTCATTATTTAATTTCGCTTTGAGAAATTAATTATTATACTTACTAAATTAGTTTATTAATTACTTAATTTTACTAATCAGTAATCATTTTACAAAAAAAAAATATAGAAGAGAAAAAGTTAAAATTCTTTAAAAATCCCATTCATAATTTTTTCTTACGTTTCACCATTAAGAAATTGGCATTTCATTGAATTAATACATTACTTAATCTAATGAAAATAAATTAATTATGACTTTATCTTATAATGCGCAATGAAAGAACGGTGTTTTTTTTTTAAAAAAAATAATGAACGATTTTTCTTCCTATCTGATTTATATAAATATGAATAAATATCACGATACCTCTTGAAATTGTAAAAAATAAATAGTTAGCATTTTAAAAATGGTGCTTGATTAGTTAATCTATTTTTAATTATTCTTTATATAATAAGCATCATGTAAAGAAACATAATTTTGTATATCAATAAAAAATAATAATGTACTGAGCATATGCTTATAAAATGTCTTTAAGAGATAAAATATAACAAAATGAATTGATTATTAAAGAATTAATGACATTAAATATAGTAGTGTTAGAAAAGTTGCATATTTATTATCTCATAAAAAAGTTTGATGCATCATTTTTTATATTGAATCAGACACTATATAAAAAAAATAAATTGTTCTTATGACAGATACAGTTTTTTTTAATTCTTCTTTAACATTTGGAGATAAAAATCATATTTCCAATAAAATATAATTTTATTGGGAATTATAAGTTTAATCACTATTTCAATATTACCGCAATGATATATTTAATAAATATATAATTGCAGTGGTATATAAATATAAAAGTATATATTAAAAAATATATATACTTTTTAAACATTTTGAGATGAAAATAATATTTCCAAAAAAATATAATTTTGTTGGGAATTATAAGTTTAATCATTATTTCAATATTACCGCAATGATATATTTAAAATATATATATAGTATATAAATATAAAAAAATATATACTTTTAAAACATTTTGAGATAAAAATAACATTTCCAATAAAATATAATTTTATTGGGAATTATAAGTTTAATCACTATTTCAATATTACTGCAATGATATATTTAAAAAATATATATAGTATATGAATATAAAAGTATATATTAAAAAATACATACATTTTAAACATTTTGAGATAAAAATCATATTCCCAATAAAATATAATTTTATTCCGAATTATAAGTTTAATCACTATTTCAATATTACCACAATAATATATTTAAAAAATATATATATAGTATATAAATATAAAAGTATATATTAAAAAATACATATTTTTTAAACATTTTGAGATAAAAATCATATTTCCAATAAAATATAATTTTATTGGAAATTATAAGTTTAATCACTATTTTGATATTACCGCAATGATATATTTAAAAAATATATATAGTAAATCAATTATTGAACATTCAAATATGACATAATAATTTCACAAAGTGATTGAAAATATACAATGACACACGTTTCATTTCCATTGAGTTATGTCTACTTCATTTTGGAACATATTCACGTTTCTTGAAGAAGTACTAGTCACAGTGGCCTGCCAGTGACTTTATTGCATACAATCAAACAAAAATTTTATGTTCCTACCACATGCATAGAATTATGCTCCTCGTGCATGGACAATAGTTATAAAAATGGTATGTGTAAAAATTATATGTAATAAGTCTATAATGCGGATATACATTTCAGACACTTTTATTGATTGACTAAAGTCGAAATCGGAATCACTGCTGTTATCAGAATATTATATACTAAATTTCAATTTTTTTAAAGACATTTATTTTATGAATTATTGCATTGCTTTTCCTTGCGTATGTGCAAACCGACAGATGACCAACTTCAAAATTTAATATTTACCTTTTAGATGCGAATTCCGTATCCTAAATATTACCTTTCTAGCTCTCTGTATTCTGTAGTTATTAAGTTCGCTTGTACTTGAACAGAAATATAAACAGGGTTTGTCAGAATGAATTTTATTCAAAATTTGGAAGAAGTCTAAAAACTCATTCCAAAGCCCACATAATAAATTTCTTTCGTCTAGGTAAAATCATTTCTGAACTATAGAGTTGACAGACAGACTGACGAACTTGATATCAAAAGTGTGTTTTTTAATTTGAAGGAGATCTGAAATATGAAGATTCGTGAAAGTCTCAAGCTCGAATTTTTTGACACTTACAATGTTTTTTATATACTTAATACACGAGAAAGTAAAAATTATTGGATGTCTGAGTACCACAAAATGATGATACATACAGTTTAATATGATACATACAGCAACTAGATTGCGGTTACATAAAAGTAATGACTTTCATTAAATTTGGTTATAGCAATATGAAAAACTCTAAAACAGCTAAATAGCAATCAGAAAGTATAGTTGTTATCAATTTTTTTATTAATTAATTTTGTTAATTATCAATTTTTGAAGAAAAATTTGTCGAATGTTTGACTAAATTTATCACTTGCCTTTTGGTTATTAAATATCCGAAAAAAATTTTCATTGAAGATGTTCTTATTATATGGCAATTGAACTATTTCTGTAAAAAATATGTCATTGCGTTTCAAATTTGTCATAAAATCATGAATTTGAAAATGAAAAGATATTAACGTTGTATTGCGACTAATAGAATAAATACACCTAAGTATAAAACTTAGAGGTTTTGTATTTAACTTCTCGACTAAACTTCATAACCAACGACATTTCCATTATAAATTATGCTCTAAGAAATTAGATTAAATTAATTAAAAAATTAAATGGTCAAACTACTTTAATATATTTATTAATATCAAATATATAATACTATTAAATTATGTAATATTTATATTTTAGAACTTAAAACCAGATAAAAAGAAATGAAATGTTCCTTTTAAAAGTTCTATTTTCTTTCGAACCTGCCATGCAGAAAATAATATCGCAGCCATTGCCATAAATAATTCTGTATTTTTTAATATGTTGCAAGCAAGGAAATAAACAAATTTTTTCCAACAAATAATTATTCCAACAAATAACAATTCCAACAAATAATTATCCCAACAAATAACAATTCCAACAAATAATTATTACCCCCAAATTATTACTAAATCAATATACAAAAGATAAATAAAAATACGCAACGATTAAGGAGGAACAAAAAAAGCGAACCTAAATAAATTACACTGAATCGCTTGGTAAGCGTCATGAGTACTAATAATTTTTTTATCCTATTTTATTTTCAGCCATAATTTTAGTAAATTAAAATTCTACATTCAGCTTAAAATATTAGATACCAAACAACATTTTTCTTAAATTAAAAAAAATGCTAAATAGCATTTAGTATTTAGTTGAAATAAAAACTATTTCATAAATAATTAATGAGATGTTCAAAAGAATTACATTAACCATTATCTTCAGTACATGCTTCTTTTTTTCTGAATATTAATACTAATTTATTTATACATTCGTACATATATTTTTCTTCTATATTTATTTCACACGTTATTAAATTCTTTTAAATTTATATCATTAAATTAAATTATTCTAATTCCTTTAAATTTATATCATTGTTTCTTTGTACAGAAGTTTGATAAATTTTTGCTTTCTAATTTTAAAATTTGCTTGCGTGAGAAACGTTAAGAGATAAAGACCGAGATGTCTATAAACCGAAGTTGAATTTTTGTAAAGAAAATTAGCATGCTTTTGCAAGTATATGATTTTGAATATTTTATTGTTTCAAAAAATATAGCTTTATTATTTTTTTTATAATTATATTTTTCAATAAACTTTGCTAGTACAAATCTTTAAATATCTTCAAAACCCTTTACCACAATAATTATCGGGGTTTTTTTCTATAATTAGGTATGGCTTTCGATTAATTATGGCTCAGTTTATCTGCATGATATTTATTTTATATGTGAGATGATTCCCTACAATAAAAATGAGTATTCATTGCTTCAGGCTATCAGATATAATAAGTGTTATTCTGAACATAGTAACAATATTTTTAACTGATAAATTCTTGCAAATGCTTATTAAAACAGAAATTTACAAATATTTTATGGCTTGTATAAGTTAGCTTGAAAAATTATTTGTATATTAGTGATTATTTACTTTTCAGAACTCATATGTTAAAAATATCATCGAATGAAAATTTCAGAAGTCGAATCAAAAACCATTTTGCAAAATTAAACCTCAAGAATCATTTTGACTAGATATTGGATTGAGTTCATAAATTTTTGAGGTTGTAGCGAAAATCTTCAAATAAACGTGTATTGGAGTACTTAAAAGATTGGAATCATTTTGTCGCCGGACATATATGATTCGTTTTATCGTAGATAAATATCAGTATTGTTCTAATTGAGGCTTAAAGGCTCTTGAATTTTTTGAAGAAATTTCTACACAGTTTCTAAATTAAGTCACACATTTTAAAATTTGTTAGAATTGTAAATATTTTATAGATTTTTGAACATCGAAGCAATTTTTAATACATATATATACGAACAATTACAGGAACAAGTTTATAATTACTTTTTGCATTAATCTCTTGACATATTTTATATGACAATCGTACTTATTCGAAAAATATTCAGCAATGCAATATTATTACTGCGAATCTATAATTTTACTTTCTTGCTCAGTAAGTTTCATGAATTTGAATGAGAAATTTCATGAAAGAGAATTTATTGGATGCTTAAATAGCAGCTTTCTTCTATTCAGCTTATATCTGCCTAAAAATCAAATATGCTTTCAACTAGATGAGTAAAATTTGGTACATGGACTTACGACTTAATTTGTGGATTTCTATAAATTTTTAACGAAATCAACCCCCAGGAAATCTGTCTATCCTGCTGCTAGATTACAAGTGAACTCTATCACTCCAAGAATGAAGATTTAGTAACTAAAATATCTAAAAATACGAATCAAATGAAAATTTGATCCTTATAAAATTTTGAACCAAATTTATCAAACATGTCGTCTGTCTATCGATTCATCATTTCCGATGTATGTAATCACAATAAATTATAAATAGAATGTTTGAAATCAATGAAATTTGGTACATGATCTTGTGACTACGAATATAGTTTGGCTGGATTTTGTTGGTACAATTCATTCAAAATACATATTCACGCAAATAGGTGCACGTACATAGTCAAGCAAATAGTTGCAAAATACCACGCAAGTTATTTACAGCCTTACCAAAGTCCATAATTATATGTGGAGGGAGGGGGAATAGAACCTTAATGAAGAATATTCCAGAAAATTTTCAGGAAATCTCTCCCACTAGTTTAGTATAATATTTATTACTGGGAATACACTCCTTCAGTGTTCTTCCAGAAATAAAGCGATATTTTAGAAAGTTACACTGTTTTATAGCCACTTGTTCTTATCTTATTCGTTTTCTTCATTCTGTTGACCTTTTGAAATTAAAGGCCTATATTTTTATTAAATCTAATGCTGATAACCTTATTTAATATATGACCAAACGTAAATAAAACCTTTTAAAAGGATTTATTTATAGTTTCTAACGTTTGTTATTTCTATTGTTCCCAATTTATTGTTTTTTTTTCCCTACCTTCTTTTACCTGGTCTCACAGAGAATTTATTTAGATATAAATCCTACTTGGGGAATTTCCTTTACAAACGCCAGATGTGTCGGGGATAAAGGATGGACTGACAACAGCTTGTTTACTTTAAAAATAAACGAGTTTTTCCTTCCAAACCATAAGAACACATGAAAAAATTAAATCGAGTTTTGTAACAATAAATAGCTTGTAAATAAAAAAAACTATAATCAAATCAATAAATTGAGATAAATATTGTCTTTTGTAATTCATAGAAAGTCGCTGAAATCAATGATCCATTCATAAATTTTTTATTGGATTAAAGAAAAACTTGATAAACTGATTTGTATATAATTTTGAATGTAAGCCAAATCATTTCAGCAAATTCTCCATTCACATTACTAAATACTAGAACAAGATTCTAATTTATTTAGTTAATTTTTCATGTGGAAATAGCATTTCGTTATTTTTGATGAAGTCTTTTGGGGCAATTAAATTGAAATAAAATATATTGAAAAACAGTATCATTTAGAATCTGAAATAAATTCTTTTAATAATGTGAATATTTTTCAAAAACTCATAATAAGTATCCATTGCAAATTTATTTTTAATGAAAAAATACATTAAGAACATTTCAATCGAATAAAATTTAATATTATTATAGTAAAGTCAATATAATTTAGATTTAATATAAATAATTTATTATACTCAATAATAGTAAGTGAATTCATTTTGTTGCACAGTCACACATATGATTTTTCTGTAAAATACGGAGTGAATATAAATAAAATAAATCTGATAAAACAATACTTCGAATAATCCAATTATGAACACTATTTTAATAATTCTTGAAGAATAGTATTTCATGCAGTTTGAGTCAATAAATGCTGTGATGAATTATGAAATTAATATTTCTAAATAGATTTTTCGTTCTATGAGTCATATTTAATAAAATATTCTCTTCATTTTAAATAAAAAAAAGAGGTCGACGTTATTGCGATAAAAAATGGATCGAGTCACGCAAATTTGAATATTACTATTTTATAAAACCTCGTTATTTTAGACCACTCCAGCGATCGTCTAAAATAAGAAATGACACTTAGCACCTGAAGTTACTTCAAAATTAATTAGTCTAAAATTATGAAACTTTTAATTTTACTAAAATAGTGATATTCAAACCTTCATAACTCGGTTAGATTTGATCGCAGAAGAGGAAAACGTTTTTGTTGTTAAAAAGTTATAGTATCAAAATTATTACACTGTATACGATTGCTTATGGCCAAAGAACATTATAAAATTTAGAATTTATAGATTTTTCGAACATAATTTAGTTACTAAAAGAAGATAAAATATTTTTATTCAAGTCATTAAATCCTTTGAAAGTAATACTGAATTCTAAAGTGCATCAGAGTAATTTCTATTGAATAATTCTTTTAAGTGTTACATAAACTACAAAAAATATTTTGAAATGCTCATAAGACATCAATGATGAACAATTTTGATTTATATACTCATATACGTAAACAATATGATTGGTTTCAGCAAACACGTATTTATGTTAAGTGAAATGTAATCGTTTTTGCTTCAATTTAAAGTCCAAATACTATGAAAGCTAACAGAAAATTAGAGAGATATATATTACTATGAAGAGAAAGGTGTAAGATTTTTAAAATAGTATAAGTTATATGTTTTTTAAAATATGAAGCTTAAAAATATTTTGCTGAAATTGTTGTTACGAATTTTAGGTAAGGTACATAAAACATTTCATTAAAAATTTTAGCCACTATAAATCCCAACGAAGCAACAGGTTGCCAAGGCGGCTAGTGTTTAATAAATTAAAAGGACAATCCAAAATTAGATAAAGAAATGTATAGTCCTATCAATCCAAACCTCAACTACCATAATTGAGGGCGGCCAGTTTAGGATTAGTAAGGGCATTAGACATGGCACAGATTGCAAGTCAAATTTTCCTGGTTTCGAATCTGAATATTAACCCTTTGCACTAGGAGAAGTAATTTGATGCATGATTATTCATCTAAAAAAAAGACTCATTTATTGCTCCAAAAAATAAATATATATATTATTGATTTAAGTTGAATTCTCCTGTTCAATTAATTTGCATCTTCTTACTACTCTGCAGATATTTTTAATATCAAAATTAATTAAATAAATAAATAAAACGGCAAAACGAAGAACAGTTTTGAATGGTAAGTGAGAGTCACCATCCGAGTGCAAAGGGTTAAAATGGTCTAAAAGCACATTTAGGTTAAAAGATTATGAAGACATGCGCTAAAAGTTATATTTTTTCTATACCTTAATAGCTAATTATAGTTAATTTTATAATATTTATAGCATTAGGCATTCATTAATATCTGGAAAACTATATTATACAATATCGAAACCCAATATTGAGCAATATAATAAAAACATTTTACACTGCCTCAATATAGTAAGAAACATAGTATCATTTTCCCAAATTTTACGATATCATATTATATTGTGTGTTACAATCACCCACAAAATAACACACATTCAGATTTCTTCAAGATTCGAAAAATGACGATATCGATAAATGTATCGATACGAAACGATGACATTTTTAGAATTCTTCTAGTTATTGCATAAAGTAGATTTCGTTACCATATAGTCATTTATATATGAAAACAGGAGAAAAAAAATTCAAAATTCTAAGTAATTACATTTTATTCTAAAGTGGGGTGACACTTTTTATTCTTACTCAGAACAGCACCGTTCATGAACTATTTTGTTCTCGAACGCAGTTCATAAATTATTCCTTTTATGTAATTACATATTTTATCATTAAATTAACTAATCAGTATGTTCTGTTTCGTAATAGTATTGAAAGCTTCTTTTTGAAATCGTACGATCGATTGAAATGAATGAATTCATTGAGTGTAACTAAAATCAATGAATGAATACATCATAGGAGGCTTATTCTGAAGCAAAACCGATATTTCTGAGGAACAACCTGGCTTCCGATTGAAGATAATTACAGAATACCACTGATGTTTCCCTAAAGTGCACTGCATAAATCAAGTAAATTGCTTTAATAACTTCGCTCACATTGCGAAAACAGATAACTGTGTATTATACGCTTTAAATACTAATAATCGTGATGAAGTTTCTAGCTGCAATTGATTTTAAGCAGAACTAATAGAATCCTCATTCTAAAATATTTAAAAAAAATTATAAATCGCCCTATAAGAATAAACTGAAAAATAATTTATTTTCTACATAAATTAGTTAGTATTGTTACGAAATTTCCGGGTTCGTTTGGATAGTGAATATTATATGGTGTGGAGAACGCTCAATCAGCAGGCGGCAGTAGAAGAAAAACAACGACGTTTATCACAAGACTCACAGGACAGCACAAAGACGACAACTATATACAGCACAGACAATACAATTATTTTCAGCCGAGACGTGCACACAACAAGACTCTACTGCAGACAGTAGCGCACAGCTTAGTTCAGCACTAGCTTGACTCCGTCGCTGCTCTGCTAATCTCTAGGAGACTCGTTCTTCCCCGTCGATTTTGACTACTACTACTATTCCGGCAGCTTCAGACGGCCTCCTTTTATAGGTCTCAGGAGGCGGGGCTATAAAAGGAATAATCTCAAAAAATCAGGAACTTTCGAGGCGTATCTCGGTTCCTACTGGACAAATCGGGAAAATTCGGACATAATCTATTTTGGCACCAAAGTCGCCAAATTCGTCGCCAAGTGGCCAAATGGTCGCCAAGCTCTGGGACCTCTGACGCGACACCCGGACTCCGTCCAAACAGATGACTGTAAAACAGTTTTTCTGATGATGGAACCAACTATGTTGGGAAGCAGCATTACAGATTCGTAACAATATTAATATTCCAATGTATTAAATGGTGAACACATAATTTACAAGTTCAGTGAAAGCTGATAATGGCACTCACAAGTTTTATTATCAGTTCTCACAAGAAATGAATATTTTCTTCGCACCAGTTCACAATTTATATACTTGAAAAGAAATAAAAGATATTCTGAGCTGAATCTAGTGAATGAGGAGCATACTGCACCAAAGCAAAATCCAATTTATTTTTATTTGGTGTCTTTTGAAGTCGATTTGCTAGGCAATGCAGGAGCTTGGTGAAAGGTTTTCAGATCTAAATTTTTAATCATTTTCTTATTCGAAGCATTGCTGCATATTGCCCTTTATATAATAAGAAAACTCCATCTTTTTGTTTTGGCAAATTAAAAGAAAATAAATAAATAGTTTAAATCGAATATTTCTTTCTTTTAATAAACTTATAAATATTTTATATGTATCTATTGTATTAAAGATTAAAATACTTGTTTGTTTTAAGAAAATTCTTCATTATAAGTTTATGAAAGTAAATTCATATATAACTTTTAGGTATTTATTCAGCGACGAACAAACACTAATTGATTTAAATATTAGAAAGACTCCTTTTTCCAATTTATTTTTTTATACTCTAATTTATGTAATATGCCTTTAATCCTGAACTTTTGATCAAACTATATAAATGGCTATAAGCCACTTAAAAATCCAACAATACTTTTCAATTTTTTTTTTTTTTTTTACTTGCAGTAAGATTTTTAACTGCAACCCAATTCATATCAATATTAATAACTTTTACCAATTTCGGATTAAATATAAAATTGTGGTTTATATAATGCTTTAAGCATTAAAGTAAATCAAATACTGAAAACTATTTCAAAATTATGAAAAATATTGTAGTTTATTTAAATATCATTTTGTGGGAAACGTTTTATAAAAAGCATTTTTTTTTAAAATTTACTTTCAATATAAATGTCCACTGATATTTAGAACAATAATAAAATATATATTTTACATTCGCACCAATTTTATATAAAAGTTTTTCCCTTTCAATTCCAATTTATTTTTTAAAATTTTTTCCTTTTTAGATACATAAAATTCTTTTAATTTATTTGCAGTAGAATGTTCTAACAAAAGAAAATTCTTCTCATTTTGATAAGAATAAATCAATGATAAATTACTTAAGATAAATATATTTAACATAAACTGCACAGTATTTTTATATTAATAAGAGATAATAATTATTTATGATAATATGATATAATAAATAAACATTCAAAATTTAAAAGTAACTGTATTCAAACCTTTCGACTTTTTCATATCATTTTTTCTCCTGATATTCGCTTTACATTTCATAAAACAATATAATTTACAAGCTGCAGAAAAAAATAATTTCTTTAAGGTAATAAGAAACGAAATATTTTTCCCCATTAAAAAAAAATAAGAGCTATAGAAATTTCTTGAAGAAAACAATGTTTGCATCGCTTTAAATAATTGAAAAAAGTTGCCTTTGTAATGATGTCATTTTTATTTTTAACCGCTTTGCTTTTCGTATTCAATCGCTAAAATATAATTATAAACTCATTTATGTATGCATGCATAATGTATTTATTTATATTTAAATCTGAAAAAAATAAGCAGCTAAATAAAATAAGCAAAAAAAAAAAACTAAAATATATTTTAATTTCATATAAATTACAACGCATATACAGAAATAAATTTTAAAACTACACATACATTTTCATTCTTTGCAAATATAATAAATAAAACTAGCATTGGGAATTGAATCTCCCGGCTGTTTCGGAAATTTGAATTCAACTTTCAATCTAAAATTTACAAATTTAACATTGTATATATGCCTAGAAACTTGGTTTGAAGCATCTCGCTTACATCCATATTGACAGTAAGACAAACACAAAGATTTCAGTGTGAAAATGTTATTTCAGAAATCGAATGACTGAATTGTCGACGTTTAGTAGTCTCAAATTTTTCACTGCTGCTAAAATGTTGAAGTTCATCAACATATATAGATAAAATATTTTCAAAATTGTAATATGTTTCCTCTATTGTCCACGTGCGGTATAATGCAAAATTGCGAATGCTGTGCAAAATTTATAAACACATGGTTGCAATGCAATGGTTCAAATCGTTCAAAATATATAGTGCAAGAGATTAAATCAAAGAACTTTTCCATTCGTCGATAAAATTATTTGACCTTTGTGTTATATTTCAATTCTTATTATGCCTTATTTTATTATTTTTTATTTATTTTCACGAAACCGAAATTATTTAATATTGTAAATAATTTTTCAAGCATTTTTCCTTATTCTTAGATATATTCGCAGATATATGTCAATTGATTACAATAAATATTTTATAATAGAAGTGATGAATTGTTAGGTGGCATTTGTACGTTTTATAAATGAAATTTTCTTTTAATAATTTTAATACATTTTGAACAACACAACTATAAAATCCAGTGACCCAGAAAATTTAAATAGATCATTTGATCCTGAAAGTTATTCAAAATCCAATAATATTTATTCAAATATTAAAGGATCCAAATATGATCAATGGCTTACAGAAGCCCATTAAGATTTTATTTAATTTTTGATGTTATTACTTATAGAAATTTACAAGACGACTGACGAACTGCCAGCGATTTAAGTCTAGTGTGTAGTAGCTTCTGAGGGCAAAGGCCCCTGAGTGCCCGAGGGCAGAAGTCTGACTTCTATCTCATATGAAGATGGCACACACATTCGCTTGCGTAACCCCTTTTTATAGTTGGACTCTTTAACGCACCTCACAGATAGAACACAAGGTAAAGAGTAACTATGCCCGATTCAGGACTCGAACCCGTAACGCCAAGATCACGGGGAAGACGCTTTACTCCTAGGGCAGGTCGCAGGCTAGCTCTTCGTTTGTATAGAATTACTTTCTGTTCAAGCATTTAACAAAACAAAATCGATTTATTAATTTAATCTTAAATCCTAATATTCTGCCTTCAGTTTTTGTTGCATCTCCACAATAAGAAATATAATTTGTTTAACTTCACCAAAAATCCTCCGTTTTTAAATTTTAGCTCGAAAATAACATTGAATTACAACGAAATGTAAGGATCTCACATCAAAAGTTATTTAACTGATTTGCGTTTCTATATTTAGGGTTTGTATTCACACAAATAAAAAATATATAAAATTTTTGAAATTAATAAAAAAAAATCATTTAAATTATGTATGTAAGTTTTGGATTATAAAATTAATAACAGTTTGAAACATTGAATTTAAAAAAAATTAAATATATTTCATTTATTACTGCAGAACTATCGAAACAAAGCAACGTAGACATATCAAGGTACTATTTTTGGGTACATAATTCAAAATCAATATCGTGGAGTATTTTTTATTTGGAGTAACTGTTTAAAATATATAAATAAATACAGGCATTTATTCTTAAAATTTTATATAGTTTCGAATGCAGATAACAGTTTGTGATAAAGGACCCCTTTAGAAAAGAATGTAATCAGTTAAATTCTAACATGACAGAAAAAATAATTTCAAAGTGGCAAATGTAAAATTGTGAGACTGTAAATCTTAGCTTTTTTTCCTAGAACTATAGCAGAAAATGCAAGATCATATATGAACTCTTAGAGATTAGTTTTTGCCAAACACAGTATAAAGACCCAAAATATTCATAAATTAAATATCTGAAATGTATTTTAAGTACAAAAAACACAATATTTTGAAGCTTATTTTAATTTTGCATGTGAATTACAAACAAATAGGAGAAAGATAAATATTTTCCTTCATTTTCAAACTAAGCCTTTCTGTATTATGTGATGTCTGGAGCATTTTAATTAAAACAAACCATCTTTTTTACTTTTTTTTTTTTTTTTTTCATTTCTCTTGGCGTTTGATGTAGTAGTATATAATCACTCACGTGAAGAATGTAAAGATTGTGCAAATATTTGAGAATCACTTTCAATATTATTTAAAACATAGACGCAGCACACATTTTTTATGAAATATTTTTCATATTGATATTTTATGTCCCAGAACTTCAAAGCAAAATTTTGGAACTTCATCGAAATAAGAACCAAAGATAACTAACTGCTTGAAAATATCTTCAGAAGATTTAAATACAAATAGGCAGAAGATATTTCAAAAGATAAAAAAAAATAGCTATCTTCTTGCAAATTATGTGAAAGCAGACCCTTTCTTAAATAGATTCCACCAATGGTTATTTGCAGGTTATTCATACTTATCATAATTTGCAATCATTTAAATTAATAATTAGAAATTGTAATAATAATTTAATAATTGGAAACATTTAAATTAATAATTGAAACCAGTGTTGTATGAAGCAAATATTTATTAATTTAAATTGGTTTGCACCATTATTGTTATTATGTAAATGCATGAGACGCCAAATGTTTAAAATGTTTTAAATTACTGTATATTTGGTATATCTTGTAAATTGATTCCATTTTTGAGGTAATCTATAAAATATATTCCGCTTTTCCTTGAAGTATAACTAAAAATCAAAAATCGATTTCAAACTAATATAGGAAATCATTTAATTCTATAAACGATTAAGTTTGCTTTTATTCTTTAATTGATTTGAATTTATTGTAAAAAATATGAGAAAGTAATTCAAAATTTATCCGAATTCAAAAAATAAAAAGTCGCTTTTCGAATAAATACAATAAGATTTTAACTCGACAAAGTATATTATATATCTTAAAGTAGAAATTATAACTATCGTTTGATAGCTATTTATTAACAATTTTTTGTCAGTATTGTCAGATTTTTTTAAAGCTTTACAACCATTGTTTAGTTTCTTCTAGAATTTGTTTTTAAATTTCTCAGAAATTCCAATTTCTAAAGAGATTTAAAATAGGAGATGTTTAAATCTTCTGTTACAAACTTTATGAAAAACATCCAAAAGTCATTTCTTAGATATTTCTGCAATCTATGAGAATACTCATAGATTTTTTTTAAAAGATGGCAAATGGCTCTTAAAATAATATATGGTGTACAAAAGTAAACATCTCTGCTGGTTGAAAAAATGATATTAGATATTCAGGGCAAATAAAATTGCGAATAGTATATTGTATCAAAAAATAAAATATTTCAGTACTGGATTCAAAGAAATATTTTTAAAAATTAGAGGAATGACTTTCAAGTTATTGTAGAAATGAATTATCAAGGCAGCAAGGCAGGACAAAGCAAAGAAAATGTTGTTCCATTGTAAGAAATTAGCTTTAGATAGTATTTTGTCAGGAAAACATAGAATTTAATGGAAAATATGATATTATTTGGAATGAATTTTACATCCAGGATTTTAGAACCAAAAAAGAAAGTGTTTTTATAAGTAGCAAAGTGGAGATTTGGAATGGACTCGAAGCAGTTTTTAATTAAATGGCGAAATATTCTTAACTGATTGCAAAATAATATTGAATTCTATCAGCAAATGTTAACAGTTCATTCTAAACTAGAGCATGTTTTACTGAAGATCCCGATAATACTTTCGAATAAGAGGATAATCGAGCCATGCATTAAATTCGACGAAAATATCATTTGACCAGAATAGTATTGATGTCACTTATTCCAGAACATGAACACTTGTTTGAAATGCGAATCCAATATTATCAAAGCTAATAATTTAAGATATTAATTCAAAGATGCTTATTATTCTAATATTTTAGATAAAAATCAATACTATTATTTAAAAATCAAATTTTTTAGTCATTGGATCAGGAGATTTGCAAAACATTTGAAAATGAGATTTTTGAATCATAAAAATATCAGATTTTTGGAGTGGCAATTAAAAAGCAAACTTTTAATATTATATATAGGCATGTAATTATTTTTTTAATTTATTTTTAAAGCATTTTAATATCTATAATTATGAGATATATTATTTTATTTTCAATTAAATACCTAATATATAATTGATTTTAGAGCACATAAACATTCACTATTGCATTTATAATCATACAGATGCTTTACTATATATATTTATTTCTTTGTAGGAATTTATGTTTGTTTCAGTATTTTTAGCGTATTGTATATATATGATGGTTAAGTCATCATAATTTGAGATATATAGCTTTCAGAATTAAATTTCAGAATTGATTTCCTTTGAATTTGATCACATTTGCTTTGGAGAATAAGAAAAATTTCTTAACAATTAAATGAATAGTTTATATTTTTATATATTAAAGATTGCAGTGAATTTAATTATATGCCATATCACATGTGGTGGATAACGGTTTTGCGGTTGGATTACAAGTGAATTGCGATATTAAAACGTGTTAATATACAATGAAATGAAAGTTGGAAACAATAACAGGATTTTGAAGTCTTGCAATATCAACATTTATATAATGTTTTATATAAAATTAAAAGTATTATATGAATATAATAGTTTTATTAATGAATTAAATGAAATGTATCTGAATTTTGGTATTATACCAAGTTCCATTATTAAATATCGCAACTCCTACATCAAATTTCGTATTTCGAAAACCAAGCGCATTGTATACGTTATTTCAGGAGATCTGTTGGATATATCATATTTTGTGATAACGTATAGCAATATTATAACATATACATCATTTTGAGGCATATAAAAAATATACCACAGTTTTTTTATTGTAAATTTTAAAAAAAATAACAGTTGCGGTGTATTTATGTTATTTGTCATTGAAGTGTTCGCAAATTAGTAGCCAACAGCTGAATTAATATTTGATAATAATAATCTTTATTATGTTTATTGGTTTTTAAGCTGTGCTTCAAATATTACTCATAAGCACTGAGGTATTTAACATACATTTTAGTAAATGTATTTTCATAATAGACTAAAAATTAATTTTTCTTACAGAAAAAATAAAACTATTTTTAACCTGAGTAAAGCTAGATGCATTGACTAGTATGATATTCATGCTTTGTTTATTTTTACCTTAACGTTATGTAATGGTATCAATAATCCTTATAAAAATCCTGAAAGCTAAATTGACTTCAAAACAAAAAGGTTAAATGAATTTTCTAAAGGTACACACTTTTTAATAAAAGGTCCGAAGAAAGCAAAACGAAAGTAAGAAAAGAAAACTCTGAAAATTTATTGCGGTGTGACCGTTAGCCTGAAATATGTGGATCGATGGAAATTAATTTTCCTTACATTCTTCACTACTAGGAGTATGTCGTAAATATTGCTTCTTTTCCTAAGTATCTGAATTATAAAATATTGCTTTAAGATTTTTTTTTAAACCCCTTCAGTAAAGACTTTTATTTGAAAAACTGTGAAGCATGTATTTAATATTGCTGTAAAAATTAATGGGGAAAGGCGGTTTAATGAGGGAAACGTTAATGAATTACAAAAGCAAAATTAGCCACTATAATGCTAGTATAAATGCTTAATTTTGTGAAAGAAATTGTATTTAAACATATTGCAAAATCTTTATTAATTTATCATTTTTAGTTTACATTTAAGCAGTTATCTATTCCTTAAACAATTATTGAGAAAAAGGAAACAATTTGTCGTTATTTTTGTGACTCATACCTGAATTTGTTAGTATCTTAGTCTTTACGGAGTTTGTTAGTGATCTTAGCGGTATAGTAATGGCTCAGGTTGGGGTCTGCAACGCACCTTCTATATGAGGGATAAAGTCTAGTGATTGCCTTTAATATTTCTGTTGTTGTTTCTTATGGCACTTACTGTTACGAAGACAGCGATTTAAGCCGGTGGGAGAGCGTCTCTTGTTTTTTTAATAGCGCCAACTAGGGCCAAAATTACGACTTTGCTACTCACACATCACTCATTCGCTTTCACAACCCCTTTATACAGGAGGCCACATTCACACATCTCACAGATAGAACAACGGAAGAACAGCCATGCCCAAACCGGGACTCGAACCCAGGATCACGGGGAAGACGCGCTACCCCTATGCCAGGACGCCGGCTTTAAGATTCCTTTCCTCATTTATTGTGTTATTGCAGCTACAACTACCTTTTAATTTTCCCTGGATGTTAGATAATTCTAAGACTTCAGTAATTATTTTCAAACTTGCATACTTAATTTTCTAAGTTGGATCCTGTCTATAAAATACGTAATATTGATAAATGAAATCGTTCAGCATCGGAGTTTTAGGCAATATTTAACAAAATAATTTGTTTCAAAACTTTTGAAAGATTAAAAAAAATGTTGCTGAGTTATAAAATTAAAAATTAAGAACACTATGATAAAATTTAATAATGGTAATATTAACTTCAAGTAAATACTATATTACAGAATCAAACTGTAATGTTCATAATTTTACCAACTATAAATGATACCGTTCTTCATTATTTTAAAAGTCAAACATCTTCTTAACTCCTTCAAAGCTGGTAAAAAAGGAATTCAAAAGTGGTATTAAAATTATGCATTAAAAAAGCACCTACTTACCTACTACCTGCAAGCACACATTTACCTTTATTATAGTGAACTAAAAAAAAGTCGACATTTCTAGTAACAAATATCAGCATTTGAAAAAAGCTCAGTAAAAAAATATGTGTATTGACAATGAAATTGATGGGAATTTCTTTATAATACTAAATGAATTATTGGAAAATGCAACTAAAATTATATATATATTTTTTAAAATTAGAATAATAATAGCACAGAATTTATAGGAGAATCATTAAAATGACCGATTTTCTCATCATCTAAAATTTAATTTTAAATGATGACAAAATAGTCTTTTGGCTTTAATACTGTATTTTTTAAAATTATCTTGAAAAAAATTGCAAATATCGTCCACTTTTTAAAAAGATAATTTTTTTTTATAAAATTTAAGAAGTGAATATTATTCTTCTCTACAATTTATCGTAGCTAAATATAATAGTTCTAGATCTGGATCTTTTTGAGTTTCAAAATAGACATCTGTATTTATTAATTATGAAAATGATGGGATCTAACAAGACAGCATTATACATTAAAAGAAAAACATCACGTCCTATTTATAATTGTTCTAAAAGAGAATGTCTGCATACGCATCTTCGTTGCTTTAAAGAATCGTTAGTTTAAGTAATAATAATTATTATTAGTTACTTTTAGATATTAATTATTATTTACACCAGGCAATTAGTGACAATCTCAAAATTTTCGTAACTTAAATTATCAATTGCAAATGTAGAATTTTATCATCTTCTTAAGCTACCCGATTAATCAATAGAAAATATTTTCAATCTGCTTAATCATTAAAGCTGTAATTTTAATTACTGATTCCTTCCAATTAGTCATCATAGCTACTCTACAACTTACGCCAACACAATCCTCGATGCACAGAGAGTTATTATGTAAAACCACCTGGACTGAAGTACTCAGGGGAATATGTTACAGGAAAAATTTTATTGGGCCATTTCTGTTTGAGAATTACTTGATTTGAGCTTGAAGTTTCAAGAGATTTTTCAGTTTGAAAAAGGATTTTGTGTACGGACTAAAGTACCTGCATGTTACTCTTGTCATTTGAGGGTCTATCTTGATAGAACTCTAATAAGCAAATGACTTAGACAAAGAGGTAACAATAATCTCCACAACATTCGTCTCATTTCATATATGCGGATTACGTTTTGCAAGGAAAATTGAAACATAATATCTGAAGGATCTCTAAAACTAACTAGTTGATAATATATATTGAAAGATAATGAATCCAAATCCTAATTGGCATTCTTAATAATGTTGCAATTTCATTGGCCCTTTTATTTGGCAACATTCATTTAACAATTTAGCTACATGTATTTTTCAAGTGTTACTTCTAATATTTTAATTTCCATGCTTCTATAAATATTCCTCAGTAAAATTTTTATACACGATATTGATTGTTTATATATATTAAATTAATGTCTGATCTTTAATTCTAATTCTTGATATCTAATCTAATTTAGATCTAATTCTTGATCTTTAAAATTTTTGTTTTAAGTGAATATTTGAAACATCGCCCACTATAAGTAATGATTAAATCAAACGTGTTATTTCTAATCCAATTAAATTTTAATAAAAATTAACAAAATGGGAAAGCACAATAGAAATTTTATTGGTTCATGTTGAATTGACTTCATAAAGTAAGCTTCTAAGTTCAACCCGGATTGGTTCCCAAAGGTGTCCTAATGGTAGGACACCGTTAGATAAGACAGGTAATAACGTCGTCAGACTAATAGACGGGTAGCAATGGTTTGACTGAATAGCTTTAGCCTGTTTAGAAGAATATAAACTTATACATTTTAAACATAATATAAGCTGTCAAAAATTATGATGGTTTTGTTATGTCTGAAATGCTCTCCTTTCTTACTTTTGTCATGTAACAAATCCGGGTGCAAACATAGAGGTACGTCTTGAATTGACGATTCAGCAACTCAAACCAATAAATAGGGTAAGTATTTTTTTTTCCATGGAAAAGCCTATTTCATTTGTATTATTTATTCTGTGGTTTGGGATTTAAAGTTTCTAAATTAATACACCCACAATTTAGATAATATGATTAATATAAAATTATACTACAGTAAAACTTTTAAAATTACTGTCTAAAGCAAGCCGCATTCGCCGATTGAAAGCAAACACAATGACAGCGCATCAATCTATTTCTCTCGTGAAACTGCAGTATCACCAAATGACTGAAAAACCTTTTGTGCCTCCAACAAAAATTTGAAAATCACCGTAACGTAGCGACGGATTCCGATCCCTTTAAAAGCCAACAGTCATTGTAAAAAGTGAAGCGTTTCCGCCGCCCCATTATTTTTGCCGGGGCTCAATATCAAGCCTCGCTTCAAAAACGCGATCGATGGAACGTAATAACCGAAAAGCACCCCTTGAAACTTTTGACACACGGGTTCACCCAAGAGTGAAATAACGCAGCATTTGTCTCTCGTAATGAGGAATCTATAGTGCTTTCTGTAAATCTTTTAGTTTTAGAACGACGATTGATTTATTTTTGTTCTGTTCCAATTCGATGGGAGTTGAAGAGCAAAAATACGTGACTCTCCTGCAAAAACGAATGTAGAATTATTTTTGTATGAAAAACGTATCTTGTTCTTCTTTTCTGTTTTAACGTTTGCTGGAGGTTCGTGTTTCAAGGAAATTGGAAAAACACGAGACGGGACAATGTGCATTTGCAAATCAGATCTGGATATGCAATATGAATTGGAAAAGAACTAATCTTTAAAAGATTCGTGAGTCTGGAATACTTTGCTTCCGAATACTATGCTGAATTTGGAACCACTGTGTTCTGTGAAGATTCCTTTATATTTAAAAATTAACTATCGTGCGTAACGGAAAAGAAGTTTGAATTGTATGCAGATTCTTGCAAAAGAATACAAAGAATTTTGAATTCAGAAGAATGGGGGTACGACTGATAACCAAAACGGGAATATTTCACGATATTGAAAAATCAGAAGGAATGAAATAGAAATTTAGAATTTGTTTGGTCGGAGCATTTTCAATTTGAATTCGCATCGATTCATAAGAAAATCAAAAATAACGTATTATATGTTTAAGAACACGATTCAAGAATGAGTGCTATACAACCATCAGTATGTAAATTACATTTAATGTACATTTCAAAAACACTTCTGCATGTGATAACGATAGTGATTTCCATGAAATTTTAATCAATATATACTAGCTGAATATTTTTAATAGTAACTTATTTTAATATAAATAAAATACTTTGTGTCTATATGTTCCATATCTCCTTTCCAACAACCAGATCGATTTCATCCAGACGTTGCAAACTTAATCTTTAAAAACTGGATAAAGAATAACTTTTCACAATAAAAAAAAAAAATATTAAATATTCAATTAATTAGAATTTAACCACATTTTTCCCGTTTTACTGCAATAACGTCGAAGCAAATATTGTTATACGAAATATTTTTATATCCTCTTAAAATTAAAACTTTAGTCATTCCAGTAATATTAATTCCAATTTTGTACAATATTTTCTAAATTATTATAAATTAAAAAAATATAAACGTATTAAAATTGATGTTTGTTTTGAACCACTCTTTGAGTGAGTCTTTTCTAAATTTCTGTTCCATTTTTTGTTAAAGCATATTTTTGAAATGATTTTATTTCTTATAATGTAGTGATTCAAAATCGCCTAAAAGCAGGCATAAAATGTAATAATGGAATTGCAATGGCATAACTGTAATGATGGAAATATAGGAAAAGTAAAGCCATTGAGAGCCAATGAAACAATTATATACCGAAGCAACTACTTCGGGCTATGAGGAATTATCCCAAACTTCCTTTTTTGTTCACAGAAGCTTCAAAAAAAATTACTCAGAAGAAATTTACTGCATTATAAAATTTGACTTATTGAACTACGCCATTCTCTTCCACTATTTATTTTTATTTTCTCTTTTATATAAACATATATCTGTGGACGACGCTTGTTTCTGCATTTTAAAGTAGTGATTAAATGATTTTCAAAAGAAAACATAAAATGAAATTCAAGCAAAAGCACGGAAAAAAATTGTCATGAACAAATGAAATATTTTTTATTGACGAACAAGAACACATAGAAAGAGCTGTTGCCATAGTACATGAGCAAGATTCTAAGAAAAGACTTTGGAAGCTGATAAGATTTTTACCAAGAAAAACAACCTTACCGATTTATTGTATTTTTGAATTTTTATTAATGAAAAATGAAGTATTTGATTAATTGTTTCTCAAAATGTTCTTTAAACCTTTCTTATACTTCAGGATAATAAAATATAAAATATTTCAAACTTACGTAGAAAATCAGTTTTCTGCGAGCTTTTAAAATCGTCTGCTTCAAGTAATATTTTATTTTTAATAGAAATGATAGTCATTGCAGCTATATATGTATGTATCATCCATATCTACTCCTATACGACTGAATCGATTACTATCAACGTTTGTACATTTATTCATTAAGACAGGAGAAAGGATATTGTCAACATTTCAAGGTGTAAAATCTAATTAAATATTCATTTAATTTGATTGAATTTCTACCATTTTCCTGCGTTAAAATTAGAGCAAATTAACCTGCACTCATCTATATGTTCTCTTTTTCCTTAATATTGAAATTTAAATCTCATGTATGATTTAGAATACTAAACATAAAAACCTTAAACACTTACGAATTTTTTAAATAAAAAAGTTAATTAGAATATAGAACATTAAATTTTCGAACAAGGAATTACACAACTAGTTTAAAATTATAAAAATTTCCTAAAAACTATTATAGTGTATAAAATGTAGTATATTGTATTAAAATATTATAGTAATACTAGTTTTTCTCTATAATACTAGTTATGTCACATCTATCAATGTATATATCCACCAAGTGCCTTTTTATATTATTTCCTTAACGTAGATTGGAAGTTTTTTTATATGAGATGAAAATATCGGTTTATTTTCCTTGGAATTATTCATTAATTCAGAAAGATTTCCAATTATAAATTTCCTTAATTAATTGCTATTAATTTTATCGCTCAGTTAAGCTAGATTTTCTGTCATCTTTTACTGTACGAATGAAATGTGCGAATCAATGTGATTCGAAAATTCTATATTGACTTCAGGAATCTATATTCGTTCAGCTTTGATAAAGATATTATATTTCGAGATAAATAAGGAATGTTTCAATAGAATAAACGTGATATAATTGAAAATTAATACAATAAATATATAACTTATGCATCTAAAAAATATATTCAGTAAATGCAATATAAAAAACACATTTTTTAAAACTTATCTCTTTTATACTATTTATTTGGGAAAACTACATTATATGCAGCTTGCAGATATGTTTATTTAATTCTTCAACAATTTAAATAATTTATCGTCATTGTTTGCACACAGACAGAAAATTCCATGCTTATTTGTCAGTTACAAATTAATAGTGGGTGATAAAACTTTTTTCCTTCAACAATATAATCTAAATACTGTTACGAAATTTCCGGGTTCGTTTGGATAGTGGGAGTTATATGGTGTGAAGAACGCTCAATCACCAGGCGGCAGTAGAAAATAAAACAACGACGTTTATTTACACGAAGACACACAGGACAGCACAAAGACGACAACTATATACAGCACAGAAGGCAATTATCATCAGCCGAGACGTGCAGCATACAACAGATTCTACTGCAGACAGTAGCACACAATTTAGTTCAGCACTAGCTTCACTCCGTCGCTGCTCCGCTTATCTCTGGAAGGCCAGTTCTTCACTGTCGGTTCCGACTACGACTCCGATCTGGTTCACCACGACGACTACACTTTCGCTACCGACTACTCTTCGACTCCACTGGTTCGCAACTACTCTCTCCGATCTGGGTCACAATTGCTCAGCAGCTGCGGGCCACTCCTTTTATAGGTCTCAGGAGGCGGGGCTAGAAACCTCTCAACCAATCAGGAACGCTCGAGGCGTAACTCGGTTCCTACTGGACGGGTCGGGAAAATTCTCGATGTTTCAGGTATAATCTATTGTGAGCCAAATTCGCCAAATTCGTCGCCAAGTCGCCAAATAGTCGCCAAGTTTGTCGCCAAGCTCTGGGACCTCCCATGGAACCAACTATGATGGAAAGCCGCATCACAGATTCGTAACAATACTATAGTCCCATATTCATCATATATAGGGAAATATTGCTTCATATAATTATTATATGTGCCTAATTCTTTTAAAAGCAGTCAGTTAACACTTTCTGTCATTATTTTTCAGCTCCTTTACTGCTGCTGTAATCTAATATGATATTTGAATTTTAGTATAGTTGTTATCAAATAGATCAAGATATAATGCTTTCATAAATGTGACATAGTGTTTCGAATGCAACATATAGCAATTATATAATTTGTAAAACAAAAACGTAATCTATGCAACGCTTCATTTATCATCTAATCAAGAAATTAATTGATAGTACTTAAAGGTAGCAATGGCTTATGTGAGCAGAAGTTTTAGGAAGTGAAGTCATCATATGCTCCATGGCACCTTCTAAGTTTATATGCAAGATTATATACGACTCGATTATCGTATTTTTTTTTTTTTTTTTTGGAAGAGTCACCAACTGCTCTTTTCTAATATAAATATGTATCTTAAAACCTGATGAAGTTTTATTATTGCATAAATGATTTATTTTAGATGATTTATTTGACATATTTATATTGTCTGCTGGCTACAAAAGGAACTAAAAGTTTGTCTGTTGCGACATACATTGATGCTGATAGAAATAAGGTTTGACTGAATTTCTAGACATTTTTCCCAAATTCCACGAATAAGAAGTCTATTTGTCAGAGTTTTTAGATAGCAAAATGATTTATTATCAAAGCGAATACCTTTTTATTATTATTTCTAGAAGAGTTAATAATATACATTGCAAGATTTTAAGTACAATTGAGAGAGAAAATAATATCGAGCGATATTAACCCAAACAATATATTAACACTATTTGAAAAATACTGAATGTATTTATTAAAATAGTCAATTAGTGTATTAATTTGCATAAAATTCTTAAATATATGATTATAACTAAGAACCAATAAATACAAAAAGCAGATGCTATTTTGTAATGAGAAACTAATTCCAAAGACTGGCATTGTATGAGCTTACAATTGTATTTACACGGATCTAGTACTTAATTACTTTTTGAAAAGAAAATAAATTCACCTATAAAATAATATTTAGTTTCAACTGAGGAATTGTAGCAACGTATAAATAACATAACATATATAAACAACATATTGTCTGCTTACAATGCAATAATAAATGAGAGAATGAAAGATGATTTTTTTCCAAAAAACTTTATGTTTTAACGTTAAGATATTTTCTAAAAATGTACTTCCTTATACGATTTAATTAAATGGATTTTGGAGTAATTATTATGAGGTTTCTTGAAATTTATAGAAATATAATGAGCACAAGAAGTATTATTTTCACTTTAAAATTTGAAAAAAATAATGCAGAAATTTTGCTTTAAGTGGGAAGTTACTTGAAAAAGTGAAGAAAATATGACTAACATATAATAAAAACCGTATTAATATTGCAATGAATTTAAATTAAGATTTAAATTCATTGCAATCTTGCATTGAAATGTCGATTTATAATACTCTCTCCGTAAACCATTATCAAGCAACAAATAAACCAAGCAATTCATTGCAATTTCTAGAAAGAATTTCATAACCGACTATATCACAAAACCTATACAAGAAGTAATCGTTGTGAGAAAGAATTTTAGTCTTATTCCTTACTGTCATCTGTTGTCATCTGGAAAAATGAAGGTCATAGAAAGGACTCGCTTTATACACAGTGAACTGTACATTCGTAGAAATGAGACAAAGTATGAAAGAGAATAGTGGATTCTTTTTCTATATCGATAGAGACAATGAAGATTTACAAAATTTTATGAATAAATTGAAATTTTACAGAATAAAAGTTTGATATTTTCAGAGTAACTTTTATGCACGGTTTATAGATGATTTCGTTCTTTGAATATTTTGTAAAGTGTTTTGCAATTTTTTTAATCAAAAAAGCAATATTAATATAAAAGGGTCTGAAACTGAAATGGACTGAATGGATCTGTTGTTTATACGAACGAAACAAGAATTATGCATTATTTTTATTAATATAAAATAGTGCAATAAAAATAAGGAATTTCTCATCATTTTTTGAAGGCATATAGAATGACTAAAAGAATTACCATAACAACTATATGGCGTCGATAAACAAGTAGCCTATAGTTTTGATAATAAATATTATATTTGAATGAAGCATATGCATTAGTCACTACATATTTCATATATATGCATTAGTCACTACATATTTCATATATATGCATTAGTTACTACATATTTCATATATATGCATTAGTCACTACATATTTCATATATATGCATTAGTTACTACATATTTCATATATATGCATTAGTCACTACATATTTCATATATATGCATTAGTCACTTCATATTTCATATATATGCATTAGTCACTACATATTTCATATGTATGCATTAGTCACTACATATTTCAAATATTTTTTTTAGAGATGAATAAAAACACCATTCTTTACATCATTATACATTTAGAGAAACATAATCAAACACGTTTAATTAATTCAATTTTAAATACATCTATTAATTTTAAAAAAATGGTAAAAAGGTTTGAGTTTTGAAAGTTTTCTCTTCTTTATATACATATATATATATATTTGCGCATATGTTAATGAAACCAATTGAAATATATTATTTTACAAATTACAAAACAATACATTTCTCAGATAGCATCGAATGTTGCATAATATTGTGTGATATTATATAATATATAATGATGCATATAAAAAATACTCATACAATATTATACAATATATCTTTATACAAGGGTTATTAGGCTAAATGATAGATTTTTATTAATTAATTAAAATAATTTGTAATCAGCATTATGTTAGTTCCAACTTTTTGCAGAAAATTATTTTAAAAACTTTGTTATTAATGTAAATTTAGAAGGAAATCATTTATATTTTCATAAAATTGTGCAGAGGATAAATCATTTAAAAAATGAATTGATTAAAAAAATTCCATGAGTTTACCTTTAAAAATAAATTTTATAAAATGTAATATAATAAGATTTTTACTGAATAAAATTTTTAATATTACGTTTTTTTTTGTTTTTTTTTTAAATTCACTCATAACCTTCTTTGCGTTGATCTGTTTTATCTAGAGAGAAAAACGTTAAAAAGTAAATTTAGTTTTCAGTTTTTCAGTCTATTTTAATTTTTTTTTCTCATTTTTGACTAAAAGGAGTAAAGTTTCGTAATTATATAATATTCTGATGAAATCACGAGTACATAAAAAAAGCCCAAACAAAAAAATTCAATTTATACATGTTACTTATAAAAAGTGATGCAATTTGGATGGAAAAATAATATTAGCTTTGTGAAACATTATATCGTTTTTTTTTCTACCTGAATATATAACTACTACATTTTTATGTAATATGTTTTAGTAGAGAAATAATATATAAAGAGCTTTAAAAAGTGTATAGTAAAAATGCTTCTATAAAGTTAAAAAAAAACATGAAAATTAATCTTTTTATCTGTTATACTACTATACTATCATCTAATCCAAATTTTTGAATTTCGCTTATACATTTTTTTTAAATTTTAGAATAAAACAACATGCTTTAGTGCGCCAAGAATCATAAATAATTTTACTAAAACAAAAAAAAATTAAGCTAAAAGCTGTATATATTTGTATTAAGTAAGAAAAAAAAAACGATTCTTTATACATCACATTTTAAATGAACCCATGAGAAGAAAAAAGATTTTTTCCTTTTAAATCTTTAAGATTACACGCACTAGATGAAGTCCCATGTTTTTAGAAGCTATATTAGGAGCGAAGACTTGACACAAAGGAGTTGAACTTTTAATATATTCTGCTGAATACTTCATGAAAAGCCTTATACTCATATTTTTAGCTTTTTATTTGTGAACCAACCACGTGAACCAGGACGAAAATAAAATGTTTATACTCGCTTATTCTCATCTTTTTTTTTTTTTTTTTTTTTTTTTTTTTTTTTTTGCTTTTGCTTTTGCTTTTAATATTACAACACATAAGACGACTTCTTGTTTGAAATTAGTTGAAATGCTATGTTATAAATAAATAAGAGAATAATATATATAAGCTTGTGATGAAAAGCATATCTGATATATTGTTACTTCTTTCTCTTAAATATATCATTCTAAAGAAATTTCAGACTTTATTTAAGACTTATGGAAAAAAGAATTTTGGAATAGTGAAATATATTTTATTCGTGAATTTTCCATAATGGGTGTAGTGATGTGGCCCCTAAAATATTTTTTTGGCAAATGATGTGAAAATACTGTAAGAATCCACAATTTAATTTCAGAATGACCACATTTTAAATATCTCTGGATGCGACAAAAATATTCTTCTGATTACGCTGTTTCGCCTGTAAACATGTGTAAATGGCTGGCAGTATGATGCATCAGAATTTTCTTGCTCTCTCTGGACATCAAAAGCTTAGAACTCCGTACGTATCCGACTACGTTGAAAACACTGGTTATCGACCACATTGGCGAATTCTTTTTTTATTGCTATTTCTTGAAGTTCAGGCTTTCCTCTTTCCAAAATAGTATTTTCTAGGAAAAGGAAGCTCTGGCCAATCATCCAGGAGAATATTAAAGAATAATTTTAGCTAAAAAATTATTTACCTTCAATTTTTCAAACTTTAATTTTCATAAAAATTATTCACCGTTAACATGATATCTCTAAAACTAAAAGAGGTATTTACATAAAAATTTCAGCTTGTGTTTTAAATACTGTTTGTAATGAAATGAACGAAAAATTTTATTGTTGGTGAAATACTTTTTCATTTATAGGTGTTTTTAGAAAAATTAAGTTGTAAATTTATGGAAAAAATGTTTATATACGTATATTTTTACCCATAATTTCTTTGCATCTCAAAATGTTTCTTAGATTTTGGTTCATTTCATTCATCATTATATTGTATAACTTGTGTACAAAGAAAAATAAGATTGCTGCATTGCAATTTTGTGTAGAGTGTTAACCGTTTTGGTTAAAATTCATTAAAATTTACTACAAATTTTCCTATTTCTCAAAATATATTATATTTCCAAATAATTTTTTTTTGTATTTATAGTGTTTATAACTGACAATACATCTAAAAACTATGAATAGATTTTTAAAAATCCATAAATAGTTTTTAAAAAATCCAATTGTTCAAAAATATTCCTTCGAACGTAGTCGGTTACCTTAACTTTCAACTTTTGGAATTATGGACATTAGGATTTCCTTACCCTAGCAAAATTAATCTAAGTAAATTGAAATACTATAAAGATTATTTTACCTCTTTGTCCCATTGTAGTTCTGTAGATTTAATTGCTAAATTTATCGGTAAAGATGGAACTTACAAGTAGTCACTTTTTTCGTACAATTTTATGGTTCAGCGTGTGGTTTTACGATTGCCAGAAGTATTTTTTTAAAACTCTCTTTGCTTTAATATGTCATTATTGACTCAGGTATAAAATTCTTCATAAATTAATTTTATTTGGGTGAAATTATAGTTTTAAAAGCAAAATAATATAATTGATTGTAATGATGCTATTCTGTGTTTCTTCTTTTTGTAAATTTGAATTGTTACTTAACGTATAGTTTAGCAATATACCAAATTTATAGTCGTCATTCTAACAACGAACAATAAGATTCTGCATAAAATTATGCTTTTCAAAACATATTATATTCAAGCAAAAAAATAGATAATGAGCAACGTATTTCATCAACATTCAGTCCGACAAACAATGATAAATGCAGCCATAAAGACTTTAAAAAAATATTTTTAGAGGTTCTCTGCATTAAGCTCAGAACAAAAGCCGTAGTTTGAATATCCCAAAAAGCAATCAATGGAATGAAAGAAACAAGCCACTGTTTAATCCCTCGTAATTTCCGCTATTATTATTCTATTCACAGAGGGAATGTCACAGTGACTGTATTTCGAAGGCAAAGTAATTTATATTCCTTTAAACGTCGAATAGCATTACCATTAAGCCATTTCGATTCCCAAAGCTTGAATGAATGCCAACTTAACATGAGAATTCTGTGTCCACTCGCTTAATATATAATAAATATTCACAACACAATCTTGGAGATTTTTTTAAACGATATTTAAACCGTTTGTTGAGTGCACATATTGAATCATAAGGTTAAATTATCATTTATATAAATTAGAAGAATTTAATGCATACTAAAGTTGTTTCAGCAAATGTCACATTTTCCATAGGGAACGATAAAATAAGCCTTAATTTGCTGCATGTGTGAATATTATATTAAGCAACATACTGAAAGAAGGGAGTAATTAGGAGATGATTAAATCGGTTTGTTATTATAAGAGACTCTGATCAATAAAATGACGTAAAGAATAAAAATAACATTATAAGCCTTACGGCACACAACATTGCATTAAGATATCACAAAATAATTAGCTTAACTAGATATTCGAATGATCAAAATGAATTTTAAATGATTGCAGAAATTGAAGAAGATAAATTTAAAATCCAAAATAACTGATTATTGTAATTGCAAGGAATATTTTAATACTTCCTTAATTGGAAATTGAAGATGCTAACTCAAAGATATTAGTTTCGCTTACATGACTATCTATAGGTACAGAAGAGCCATTTCAGTGTTCATCTCGAAATTTGGAATTCTGTGAGATAGCAACGATACGTTTTATAGAGTAGAGCTTCCCCTCAGAATTTCCGTACCACTTGAATGAAAAGTTAAGTTTGAATTCCTTCCAGTGAAGACGATCTTGTCTTGTGCACGCATGCGTAAGAGAATGCAATCGGAGTTTGGTACAGCAGCATTTAAATGCTTGCCTACTAGGGTATTTGTAGAAAATGTAATATATCAAGAAACCACAGAATATATAACACGTTTTGAAAACAAAAAAGGTGCTTATTCTTTCAGTTTATTATTTTATATATTCATTACATTCTTTCCTCTTGCAATATTAGTAAATGAGTTTCAACAAGTTCTCTTTCATTTTTGATGATCCAACATTTCATCCCATAAAACAAATTTCAATGAAATCATTTATTTATTTGTTTGCTGGAAACCAGGTATTCTGGCCTATCTTCAAGCAGCTTTTATCTTATTTAATAGCAAATCATTAACGATTACCATAAATTTATTTCTTTTGCTGACAAAGGCTCAAGGCTAAAAACTTTTAGTCTAATTTTAAATCTAACAAGTTCCTAGAGCGACGTGGGAATTTTCAAGAGTATTTGAATTGTTCTGTTTGGTACTTGCTGATATGTGCTTCTACTCTAGTTATGAAGTCTTAGATGAGAAGCCTTTAGAATTAGAATGGATTATTATTATTCTGAAAGATTAAAAAAAAACTTTCCATAATGGCTGATTTAAAAAAAAAATTCAAAATGAACCAAAATTTAGTTGATTCATATTTCTTCGGCTTGTTAGTTGCTTCATGTTTGTTTTGAAAATTGCCATGCCTCAGTATCTTGTTTTAAATACCGAATAATGATTCTTCTTTTCTTTTTCAATCAAATTTTTCAACTGTCTTCAAACCTATTATTAACATGTAAATGACGTAATTTCTGAAATTCCATAAACTATAATTAATGATTCATTTCCGAAGCATCATATGCCTTCAGTAGTGACGACTGCAAATACTAGCATCTTTCTTTATGTATTGATCATAAAATAGTTTCTTCACCTTCTCAAACCTCCCGAATTTCAGTAATCTTAAGATTTCGAACATGTGAAACCAAAAAGAAAAAAAGAAGTTTAAAAAAAAAGAAAATGATGATAATCGTGAACTTAAATTTGTCACTAAAATTTTCTCTAACAAAACTAAAATCACTAATTACAATCAATACACAAACTGTAAGTGAAGAGCGAGAGTACTAAAATGAAATTTTATCTTCAGACAGTTCCTTGTGGAGTTGTAATGATATCATTGAATATAATATATATGAAGGAAAAAAAAAATGGTCTAAAACTTATTTCAACTGAAATTATTCCTAATAATCGACATAAAAAAGTCCAATGTCAAGGAGAAATGTAGTTTTCGTAGCATTCTGAACTCCACCATTTGCTCCAAAACACTATTTAAAAAATAATTTACTTTTCCAAAAGTTTTCAGAAAGATAGTTTGACTTTGCTTGTTTTTTAATGTTTTTTTTTTTATTTTGATCCATTATTTGATTCATTTATTATTAAGTTTTATTTATGCTTGTATCGTTACATTTTTTTTAAAAAATTTGCTCTTACTTTCAACATTCCTGTATTTAGATGTTGACAAATTTCAAAATCTTCTCTAACCCCATACATCATGTACCTCTACTCTTATAATCATATTTTTTATGATATCAATTGTTTGACGCTTTTAGTCAAATCTGGCTTTTACGCCATTAAACCTTGCATTCATTCACAAACAAACAATCTTGCATCTTTTATTCTTAATACGCATATATGCTTGTATTTTCTCCACTTGAAGCTTCCTCTATTAAATGGCCAGTGATTTATAAAACTAACCTAGCGTATTATTTGATGGTATATAAGCAATCTTTCTGATAGGATCTCAAAAATAAACAATATCACATCCTCAGCTTCTAGCATGATTTTATATCTTTAATTCGTAAGTTTGTTTCAGTTCTTCATGCTTGTGTAATAACAGCACATTATGGATAAATGATCCTTAAATAAAAGAAATAGAAATTTCAATTTTTTCGCAAACGGTGAAAAGAATGTTTGCTGAGAGAAGAAATCTGAAGGAATAAAAAGATTTTAGATATATATTAAAAAAATTATTTTCAAAGAAAAACGTATAAAAAAGGAATCGTTAACGTAAAATTATAACAAATAAGTAATATAGATAAAGGATATTATGAATTTAAATATACGAAATTTAATGAACTTATTTATTGTAAAATCAAGATGGTAACAATAATATAATTCTTCCAAAATATGTTTAGTTTGCTATTTTTTGTACTTCTTAAAACAATTCTAAATCTCTCTTTATCAAATAAAAGAAATTCAAATATCAGACTGATGTAGAAGTTCTTTATCAATATTTCTGCTCATACGGCACATATGTGTACATCCGGCGATCTGCCATAGGGGTAGCGCTTCATCCCCGTGATCTGGGTGTCCTAGGTTCGAGTCCAGGTTCTGGCATGGTTGTTCTTAGTCTGTGTTCTATCTGTGAGAAGTGTGACTATGCCCCTCTGTAAAAAGGTGTTGTGCAAGCGACTGTGATATGTGAGTAGCTAAGACGTATTGTGGGAGCTACTAAAACAAGAGAATCTCCCTTGGCTGAAAATAGCTGACTCAGTCAGCGAGTTTGTCCACGGCTAGTGCCATTATGAACAACAAAATGTATACAAATCTTTTAAATCAGCTCAAAATTTATCCTAATCATAAACATACTTTTCTTGTCTTTTCACAATTACAAAAGATTAAAAATTATAGAAATTTTCTATTGTTTTCTTTGCATTTTCAAAGATCAATTTTCTAAAAAAATATCTGAAACCTCTTTATTTTTCTTGGTTTTGTTTTAAATACAATTCCGATGGGCATGTTTTTTCATTATTAATATTATACATTTATTTAAGTTTTAAAAATAATACAATGATGAAAATCTATAAAATATTGCATATTGCATGCATTTTCTTTTATTAATTGTTATATTTTGCATTCACTTTTTAGAAAAAAATATATTTAATATAGTTAAATTTATTTTCGATTCTGATAGCCATGAACATATGTTATAAAAGTTATTCTGGTGCTGAATTAACAGAATGTTCGTTTTAGAATGGATTGTATTCTACTTAGAAGTTTATTATTCTTTTTGAGAAGATTTTTTTTTGTTGGAAAGCTTTTAATTTAAAAACTAGAATACATCTGAATGTTTATACATTTTGAATTGTGCATTTGTTTAAGAATAGAATTTATAGAATTGAATATTATATTTTAATATTGAAAATAAAATGAAAGATACGTACGAGTTTGGTTTTGATTTTTTAGGAAACAACGTTTTCTACTGTACGTTAAATTAATTCTAAACACGGAATATTAGAACTTAGTTGTTATTTATTTGAAAAGATTTTAAGATAATTTGAATTTTATTTAGTGTTTTATTGCTATTAGATAATCATTTACAAAGTATTTTTGCATATATATGATTTCACGTCTCGAAAAGAAAAATAATGTCGACATAGGCATTAATTTAAAAGGCATAATATCGAAATTTACGTTGGCACATATTTTGTTCCAATGATGAAAACATTTATAACTCAACGGCAGGTAAGCCTCAACTCAGTGACGTTATATTATAAACTAAAACTTTAATTTGTTCTCTTTATTTCTCTTCTAACCAAATGAAATGCCATATTTAGAATTCAAAAAGTAACGAATTTTAGTTCAATTATTCATTAAAACCTGAATTGATTACTTATTATTGGGAAAAAGGTTTGCGAACTTCTCCAAATTTGCTAAATACTATTTTAAAGAATTTTCTATGGTTCCAATTAAAAATGATTACCGATACAGTTTTAATAGTTGCACATTAATTAGTAGAAATTTACAAGGCATGTTTTATCCTATTTAGAAAATTAATCTGGTAGACGTATAATCTTATTTCCTTCTGCTTTAAATATCGTTTTGTTAATAATAATTTCATTTTTACACAGCGTCATTTCCTTCACAATAAGATAATTTGATTCGTTTGTCAAAACAGTAATTCCATTTTAGTTGTTAATTCCTTTTCCTGGAACTAATGAATGAATTTCGAATGTTTATATTCATTATTGTTGTTGATACTGAGTTATCGAATACGTATATGAAATGAACAGGCATCAATTGCTAAATAATCTCAGAACTTATAAGGCTTAGCAGAAACAAACTTTGCTTCTGAAATGACTTCATCTCGCCAATAATATAATTTAAAAATATCTGGAATAAATTACTGAACTGTTTATTTTATCTGAACATTAATGACATTGTATCTGGAAATATATAGAGTGCATTTTATTCCATTTACCCTACATTTATTCTAAATTTTACAATAATTATTTCCCTACTCTTATTCCTCAAAAATGATCTTTTAAACTAAAACAAAGCAATGATTTTTCAAATGATTTGAGTCATGTTGAAATTTAAAAAACGAAATCAAAAGGCTTTTATAAGCTTTATATCACTATGCTAAAAAGTTTAATAAAGAAATTTGCTTATTAAATTTTAGACTAGAATAAAGAATAAAATTGCAATTGAAGAATTAATATTTCAATTATTAAATTTTAATAAGGAATAAAGTAAATAATCTGTTATTGAGATTATTTTTTTCTGTTTTATAACCATTAATATACAAGTTTATGCTGCTTCTTTAATATAAATATAAATATTTATTCAGTACTTGGCAAATTTTTATCAACTAAATCTCCATTAAAAATGACTATCTTGTAACAAATTTATTAAAACTGTTCATAATGTTTCCAGAATTTCATTTTCGTTAGTGCAAATCTTGCTGTTAACACTTATCTATTGGATACTACAAATTTGTGTTTGTTAAATCTATAAAACCTCTAGCAGTTGCATGTTGAGTAATATTATTGTATGGAGATGAGACAGACGTATTCTCATATGTGCAAATCCATTTCCTATGACTTATAAGATGGTATTAAAAAGAAACAGCCATTACTTTAATTAGTTTTGCCAGCGTATCAGCTCGCTTCTAATGCAGAAAATGCAGATTTCATAAAAAGGTTATTCTCTAAGAAAAAAAGATGCATAGTTGTATATAAATGATAACCTATATTTACAATAACAAACATACAATGGGAATAAATAAATTAATCTTTAATAGAAAGTAAATAGGGTGTGAATTCAATTCATTTTATATTTTGAGAAATTTATTTTTCTGCAATAATATTTGATTGTTTTCAAATTAGTTTTTCAAACCTATCCTTGGAAAACAAAATAGACTGATGAAATGTTTTCTACTGATAACTTTCTTATTTATTTTAAAATTTATTAACTATTTAAAATATTTTATATAAAACGCAATAAAAAAATATTAAAATATTTCATATAAAACGGAATGAAAAAATATTAAAATATTTCATATAAAACGCAATGAAAAAATATTAAAATATCTCATATAAAACGAAATGAAAAAATATCGAAATATTTCATATAAAACGCAATGAAAAAATATTAAAATATTTCATATAAAACGCAATGAAAAAATATTAAAATATTTCATATAAGAACGCAATGAAAAAATAATTAGTTGGAAATTTTGTTCATTTCATTCTTATTAGTCATTATCCACTTTGTAACGTTGGTTCCATCACATTTAGCCAAAAACAAATTTCAGTGCTTTTCTATACTCTTTAAAATTAATTTTTAATATTTTAAAATTTTATTTAAAAAATGTTTATTGCAATTTAGTTTAAAAAAATTGCTAAAATAAATCATTGCTAATATAAGCTAACGAAAGTTAAAATGAAAAATCGTCACAGAAAATATTTATAAAGTAACAAAAAAATTTTTCTTTTTTTTAAACATTATATATTACCAAACGATATGATGAAATTGAGTTTAAAATATCATATTTATTTAAAATTACAAAATGATAAAATATCTCAAATGCATGTTTGAAAATAATGATCAAAATTTTAATAATTATCTTCCGTCGCTTATATTCTTTGTTATAGTTCCAATGGTAGCTCGTTGTGGGAAAAGTACGAAATTATAAATTACTGTTCTAAAAAATTCTGGATCAGTGATAATGTGGATCATAATGATAATCTATATCACAATGATAATCTGGATATAAATACATGAAATTTAATAGCATTTTAAGTAAGTACTGTATTATGTATTTCATATTCATTTAACTTATTATGCAGAATTTCCATTCAATTTATAAATCTACTAAATGTCTACACGTTATAATTTTTACAAAACGAACTACAAAATAAGCCAGGAATTTTATTAATAACAGTCATACATTGAAATAACTAATTTAAAAAAACGAAAACTTATAATGAACGAATAATAACGAAACATAGTAGTTCTGCTTAACAATTGTGCAATATTTAACTAAAATATTCCTCATTCTTATCTTTCTAATACGTAAATATAAAAAAACAACATATTAAAGATATAATTGCATATAAGATATGAAACAACAAGAAATAAATGAAGTTGGGGATTTTCAGAAGATAAATAATAATATAAGCAACAATATTAACGAAGACATATAATGAAGCGTTTTTAATTAAATTCATCCATTAGATAAAAAAAATCAGCATAAAGATAAAATTCAAGAAAATATTATTATGCAAATGGATGCAATGGAAATGTTTGTATTTTAAAATGAAAAAAAAAAAAAAAGCATTTTCACATCATACCTTTTTTAACCACTTTTTCCAATTGATTTGAACTTTTTTATCATTATTTTTAGTTTTGTTTAGTTATATTAACGTCCCGTTTGAAGCAACACTAGGGTTATTTTGGGACAGGTCCTCGTAATTTTGAACTGCGGTCAGATGACGAGGACGACACCTAAGCTGGCACCTCCCTCTCCATACCACACCACACCAGCGGGAGGATATTTGGTCAGGACCCCTTTACACGACGGTTCTTCGGTGGAATTGGGTCTCGAACTTGAAACCCTCCGGTTCCGAAGGCGAGAACTTACCACCAGGCCACCGCGGCCCTCTTTTTATCATAATATAATCAGGTTAAATTTAATGCATACAATACAAAGCAAATTGTAAAATATAATCAATTAGCAGATGAACTATAAATAATATTTCAGCAGAAACAAGATAATTTAGAAGAAAACTGTTGAGTTACGTTTTACAAAAGATTTTCGAAATGTAAAATTCAAATATAATAATTTGCTGTCACAATATTGATCTATATTTAAAATATTGCAACGTAATTAAAAGATGAACTATATTTCTATTGAACACATTATAAAATTTAAAATAAATTGTTGGTATCCGTATAATGAAGAGTGTAGAAATTCCTCCAAGATCCTTACAAATTCGAAGCAATCAATAAAATCAATGAAATGCGTTTCTTTAAACTATACATTTTTAAAGAAAGCCGCTACAAATTCAATTAATGATTAACTAATAAAAAATAGGGTGATTTGTAAGTGGGGAACTAAAAACTGTTCTTAATCATTTGTTACATCATTAATTTAATAGATGTTGAGAACAGATGCTGCTTTCAACCTATTAAATGCATAAGGGGGGAAATGCTAGTCGGGGGGGGGCGGGTTGAAAGCTTTCGGAAATCACTTAATTGAATTCAGGGAATGAAATTAAGATTATTTTTGTATTTTAATGAGCTGTCAATGATACACCATTTTTTGTGATAATGCAGTTTGTTTAAAATTGGATTTTCTCATACCTGAGAATCGTTAGACAACTTATATTAATTTTCAAATGCATTTTTTTCTCTTCCATTTGAAAACTTGAAATATAAAAATAGCTTTTTTAAATTGGAAAATATATCGCACGCTGTAATTTATTAAAGATTTATTCTTTCTGATGAATTAAAATTGAAAAATAAAGTATTTGAAACTTTCGAAAGCTGAAATAATTAATATTCTGTTTAAACGTACATTATTGAATAATATCTTGAAAAAAAATGCCTAAAATTCCGTATTGAGAATTTTATTAAAATAAGCATTTTTACTTTGATTCACACCGTTTTAAGATTTACGATTTATATAAATGAGGATATCGGTTAATTTTTGTTTATTTTAATATGGTTATTTGAAGGAAATTTATAATTAAGTTTTTTTCTAATAGACAAGATTAGAATTAATTATTTTATTTTTTCAGTAATAATGTTACTTTGTATGATTTCTGTATAATTAAGAGAAGGCATTTGGAAAATAATTTACATTTATTAGTAATATCATTTTTAATAATTAAAATTTTACTATAAAACAAACCGCCTTTGGCAGGTTCTCAAAGAATATCGACCGAGAAGAATTTTAATTAATTCCTTTATGCATGACTTTGTGTTAAAAATTTTCTAGAAAAATATTTTTAATTGGAAACTTTGATGCAAAATTAACTTAACATAATTTTATATAATATCATTATATTATTAGTTTTACTTCATGGTTCTCTTTTATTGATTTCATCTAACATTTGAGGTTAAGTGAAAAATTAAGATTCGATTAATTAAATAAAGTCTTTCTGAACTGAATTATGTTAATATATATATATATATATTCCCTCAAGATCGAAGTTGTGTATGTACTTAAGAAGGGGTTTTAAAAAAAATTGGCTTCTGTTTAATGATTAAACGAAAATAGTTCGTTGTATTACACAAGCCAAAACGTGAGGCATATAGAGTAAAAACATAATTCGATAATAAATTAAATATTTCAAATACAAATGGAGGTACAAAATTTAAAAAATAAATCAAGCATGGAGAAACAAGGCATTTTCTAGAGGAATGTGGGTCACTAAAACATAGGCAGGAAGGATACCATTTGTCAATGTATTGAGATACATCAGATAAAAAGTACAACATAGGTCCCATAAATTACTATTTTACAATAATACAAATCTCTATTGTATAAATAACAAGTTATGTTACATATTTAAAGCAGAATGACAAATATGATAGTGGCAAGAAATGAGCAATATTAAGAGCAAACTTTTGGATTTCTCAATTGAAAGTTTAAAAGGCTTGAAGCTCGAAGCATATTGTTATTCTTGTTTTTGTGTTGCTTGGATTTTGTATATTTGTATTAATCTGAATATATGTTAAGAAACAATTTTATAATATATGATTTTTTCTAATTCAGTTTATTGATACAAATATTTGTGTAGAAATCCACATTTTGGGTTTCCAGCCACATGTTTTAATGCAAATTTTTCTTTCCAGTATTTCATAAGGTTTGTAGTTTCTGTTTTAGAGATATTTTGCATTTAGGTAAGAAGTTTCAAAGTTTAAAAATGAGCAAAAACATTTTTGTATCACTACTTACTTCTGAAGCTATATTTTAATTGTTATTACCAAACGATATAATGGCTATCAAAATAATTCTTTTAAACATGCTTTAAAAATAAATATGTTATATCAAAACAACAATGAAAAGGAATTCAATATATAAAATATCTATATCAAAAAATATGCATAGCAATATTAAAAACTATCTAAATTCCATTAGATTGCTGTAAAAATAATTCAAGCTTGAACTGAATTTTTAATAATTAATTATAATTTGGTATGAATAATAATTTGAAAACATTCAGCATCATATTTAAATTACTGAATACGAAATAATGAATTTTCATTTATTATTATTCAAAATATTGAATCATATACAGAAGACTAAAAAGAAAAAATATTTTATTCTTATAAATAATTCTGAAATAATTCTTTCTTTTAGAACGTTATTAAAGATTATTTTGATAAAATAGTTTTTTACAATTTATTAATATCTTTATCAGATATCAGTAAAAACAAAAAAAAAGTGGAATAACTTTTTTTTAATAATTCTTTTGTATAATCAATCAATTTTAATTGTATTTATTATTTTTATTTCTAATTTAAAGCAAAATCAAAATAAAAACTACAAAAATTTCTTCAGAACAGTGCAAATATGATTTTAAAAAGCTATTTTTTTATGTTGTTATCTTTTTGTTTGTCTAACTTCTATTGAAAATATTCACTTCCCTTGCAGTAGTTATGGAAATTAATACTACATTTTCAAGTGGAACCAAAAGATTAAAAAAATTACTTTAGTTTCGTAATAAAATGGGGCGAAATTTTCAAACCTCATTTTAATACTCTCAAAGACTAAAGCTTTGTGAAATAGTTTGCATTTGCACATGATTCTAGCTGCAATATGGTAATCAGATATTTTTCTAGAATAATATAAAAAATATTGAAAGCTCCATGGCAATATGAAGAGGTTTTAGTATTGCAAAAATAAAAGATATTATATGAAGCATTCAAAAATATTTATAAATCATATTATTTAAATTAACTTGAAATTGTTTTTTCGAAGTTTAAAATAATTTTTGTATTGTTTAATTGTGAAAGAAGCCGGAAACACTTCTGTCGATTAATAAAATTTTACTGAAAACGACTGCAGTTTTTTTTTTCTTTCTTTTTCGAATTTGATGTTAATCCTAACACAGTAAAGAAATAAACTATTTTTAAATATTAAAAAATGACAAATTATGATAAAAAAAATACTTTGCTCGCATTTATTTGTAACATAGCAATTATGGATTTAGGCGATTCCTTCTTCATAATTTATTGCAGAATATGCTTTATAGTCAATAATTAAAACTGAAAATGAAGCATGCATTTGAAAATTGTCAGAACTCGTAATATCACATAAAACTATATATTAGAGTTTCAGTCGAAACATTTATGAAATTTATTCTGAAAGTATTTACTAGTTAAATCAAGCTATTAATATTTAGCACATTTATAACATGTTTGAAAATGTAAATGTAATATATTCAAGAAATGTTCGTTTAAAAAAAAAACTTTATTAGATTTTGTTTCTATTCCAACGAAACAAAACTGTTTTTCGTGAACCATGTTTATCTTTGCATAAACGTGGTACAATACTATATTTTTGTAAAAAAACGGATATGTTTTCCTCTATTGCTTGAAAAGTGATGCCATTTATCTATTAGTGTTAGGAATTTCTAGCGCTTCAAGTTTTCTGCTAGACACAAATTCTTCCTAACAACTACAAGAATCTTTCAGCAACTTCCAATATACAATCATCGTAAATTTTAGAGTTATTAATAACTCCTTATCATAAATATAAATCATTTCCAAGTCTATAACATGTTCAGGAACTTAAGCTGAGCATAAAGATTTTCAGCCGATGTAATAATACGCGAATAGTTCCCATCCTGATACCACGACGCTGCGGTCAACCGCCAAGAGCAAAATGCGCTTTCGTCTACACCAGAGGTATAACCTGATCTTTGCAATAAACGCTCCATAACTCTGCTGTAGTCTTGCTCCAAGTATCATTTTGAGTAAAATTGATGAGAGACCCGTTCGATGTGTAATTAAATTGCAAAGCCTTCCCAGAAGGAGAGGCGACGAACATAATTGAATAGTCGTGATGAACTATATCATTCATATTGACAGCTTGACAACCGCAGCTGGCTTGGCTCAGCTCGTAAAATTCCCTATTTCTCTCGAATTCGAAAGCTTTCGAGGGTTGTGTACTGTGGTCACTTGCATATTGAAGGTGGAGTTATAGTTTCCGTCAGAAATGTATTTCGATTTTGAATGAAAGGTATCGAGTAGAATAGTATATTTAACAATGATTTGAACAATGTTTCTTTGTAATGGGAATGATCCAACTATATATGTGTGTGTGTGTGTGTGCGCGAGCGCGCATATATATATATATATATATATATATATATATATATAAACAAAGAGATATAAATATATATTAATAAAACGATTACCTTATAACATAATTATGAATATATATCTAAAATATGTTGAAATGCAATTTTAGACAACGCTTAAAATATCCATAAAATACATTACATGAACATTTCGAAAAATGAAGTTTATAAAGGTCATATATTTTTCTACAATCCTAAATAACCCAATACACCCTTCAAAATTTCTATGATGCTTTTTACAATATAATATAATAATAAAAGCTTTGAATGATATCGTAAACATGATCAAAAACATATTTTTACTGTTTATAATACATTTAACTATATTCTCCTTTTAAAAGCACATTTTACTTGTAAGAGCATCTATGCATGCGGCTTCAAGTAATGAATATATAATAAAAGAAGTTCATCCCTCAGGTTCATAAAGTATTCGTATCTTTTTTAAAGGTTTCATAGAAAACTGCCTTTGAACACCACTACTTTATACTTTATAATAATCAAGCAATAAAACAAGAGATATACATGGTGTTCATTAATTATTGTCGGAGTTTCCGTACTTCATAACTTTCGAATAAAAAATATTACGCAAAACCCGATTACGTATTCGTAAATTACAACTCAAAGAATTTTATTAATGATATTAAAGTGTAAAGCTTGCACAATTTGCACTTTGTAGGTATTCAGCTGAAGGCGATTATTTGAGTTGTACTTTACGAATACATAATTCCTTGAGTTGTAATTTACGTATTCATAATTCTTTGAGTTGTAATTTACGAATATATAATTCTTTGAGTTGTAATTTACGTATTCATAATTCTTTGAGTTGTAATTTAGGTATTCATAATTCTTTGAGTTGTAATTTACGAATACATAATCGCCTTCAACTGAATGCCTACAAAGTGCAAATTGTGCAAGCTTTGCACTTTAATATCATTAATAAAATTCTTTGAGTAGTATTTTACGAATACGTAATAGGTTTTTGCGTAATAATTTTTATTCGAAAGTTATGAGGTACGGAAAACCCGACAATAATTAATGAACACCCTGTATATTTTTTTATAAAGTGAGTTACATACTGGACAAAATATAATGGCATTCGGTGCACGTTTTTAAGGTGCATAAAAAAAATTATTCACAAATTTGTAGAGTAGATTAGGTATACAGAATCAAATAATTTTTTCTATAAAACTTGATATCGCATATCCAAAGATAACTATTTCAGAGGACTTCGTCAGAGAGTTAACTAAAAGAAAGGATATTATGCTAAATAAAATTTATACCTATGCTACCTATGGAAAGTCCATTGAAAACCTAAGTACTCAAAGGTTTGCTAAAATTGTATCCTGTTTGAGATTGTTTCTATCATTCTGTGCACGACTTGTTACGAATCATGCAACTGCGATATTGCATTGTTCCACTTTTTTTTGGAACAAATTGAATATTAGTTATTTAAACCAATAAAAGGTGAGGATAACCTTTATAAGATTCTATCAATATTATAAATAAATTTTCAATTGTTGTACACTTTTATTTGTTTTCATGATTCCAAGGATTGAATTTTTAAGACTAAACACTTAATTAAAACTTTTCAAACCACTTCCTTATGGATTAAAGTTTCGAAATTTTGTAAACGTTTTTGTTACAGAGGACAATAAAATGTTAATGTTTAATAATTTAAGTTCTAAATAATCAGTTCAGTTAAATTGAGTTTACAATGGAAATGCAATCTAGAATTCATTCCGAAAACTATAAATTTGAGAGTATTATAAACATGCTAAAATGTCCGGTATTTCTGACAGAGTTTCATTAGTAACAATTATGGTTTGACATTCATAATTTTGATACAAAAATTAAATTGAAAAAATAAAAGTATTTAAAAGTTATAATAATTTTAAAGAATCATTCTTAGAATAAGAATATTATTAATGAAATTAGAATATTTAAAATTCTAGTACAATATTAAATATGTATATTATGTTCAAGTTGCAATAATTTAACGATTAATTTTTTATGACTATTTTGAATATAGATAAAAACTTGGGGAAAATACAACGATTTAATATAATGATTTGAATACGGCGTTGCAGCGCCAATGTGAGCGCAAACCATATAAGGTATAAGAATTCTATGTCTTTTTTTAAAGCTGCAACAAATATCAGATGAAGATAATGATTAAAATATAGAAAATGAAGAATGTGAAAAAATTAGCCTTTTTTCTGAATATTAGAAAGTAAATAAATTAAATCATAATATTCTGACTCACAGAAAAAAAATAGAAGCAATCACAATGAATAAATAATATTAGTCATAAAAATATCAAAATTCATAGTAGATAGAGAACTAAATTGTATTTTAAATATGATTTCCGTGTACAATTTACATGAAGTTTTTCTAAATGTATATCACATTTTACGTTTTTTTTTTTTTAATTTTAAAATTCCTTTTTTGTAAATGTGTATCACAATTTACGATTTTTATTTTCACCTTCCGTTTTTGTAAATGTGTATCACATTTTACGATTTTCATTTTCACCTTCAGTTTTTGTAAATGTGTATCACATTTTGTGATTTTTATTTTAACCTTCAATTTTTGTATATGTGTATCACATTTTACAATTTTTATTTTAAAGATTTCGACAAAAAAAAAAAAAAAAAAAAAAAAAATCTTTTCCTTTTTGATGATAAAATAGATTTTTATTTTTTCTAAATTTTTGGTTCTATCTACTAATATAATTAGAATAGGTATTTTATGAAGCTTATTTAATTAATAATTCTCTTATAATTGCACAACAGTTTTAGAAAAGTTTTGTTACCATTATGTTACAGGCTCATATTTTTCTTGGAATATTCACTTATGGCATTCGACATATTTAATTGCACTGAGCAGTTTATAGAATCACTTCGTTTTACAATAAAATCTCTTACTTTCAGGAAAAACACAGCTGTAAACCCACTTCTTCGTCTCTCTAAATCTGTTTTGAAACACTGAAAATGCTGATAAATTCTTTTCTTCCCTTTACTCCACAGCAGTGTCACAGTGACATGAAAAGGCCATTCGGTCCATCGAAGTTTTGAAAACTGCTGTTTATATCGAGACATCTATCATCCGCTGTCCACGATATATCCCCGTAGGGCAAGTGAGCTACTCAGTTTTTCCCCCCCTATTTTCTCCATATTGTTCTGGGACCTTTGGATATCCGTTACTGCCAGCAAAACTACATGTCACCATGTTTTGGTGAGATTTTCAAGACAAGATGACTTTTCTTAGACAGCAAGAAAATTCCTCTATTGCTTTTTTATATGTATATTCCTCTGAAATAATCTCATATTATTATATTTTTACAAATGACTCTTATTTACTTCGATGTTTCTTGTTTGTAAATATCGAATTTGTAATCTGTATTTTAATCACTTCTTAATGTCTTAGTTCATTTTGTAATGTAAAGGTGAGTGCTCTCTATAATAATACAGTAGTTTATTTATGCGGGAACTTATTACGAAATAATCCATTAATTCATAGAATTTTAGATTTTTTTATATATATGATGTCACCAAGTAGGAAATTCACAGAAAAAATTGATTTCTATATATTATAATGAATTACGAATTAAATGCTAGAGTAAAGAAAAACAGTTAAAATAAAAAATTAATCTTTGAAAACTGATATTTTTATTAAAATGTTTTATTTAGTGTAGATATCATTATTTATTGTATAAACGATGGAGCATAATACAGATAAGATAAATATTCTCCATTTCGAATTTTATTTAAATTTAATTATAGATTACTTTGTTTCAAAATACTTCCTAGTTTTTAATGCCAACTTTTGGAACTTATTTATTTCTTAAAATAAAAAGAAGGTGTTAAGAAAACTTACTTACTCAAAAAGTTAATTATATTCAATATAGTTATAATACTCAAAAAGAAATTGTGAGTATTATTAACTTAATTCTTTTTTGTAAATTTGATAAAAAAAACATAATGAACAAGTAACTTATTTCATATCACCTTTCCTTGGAATGGCTTCATATTAAACAGTAAATATTCTCTAGGAGATTATAAATTTTTGGGTAAACATTTATTTTTTTCTTACAAAATGTTTGATGTGCAAACAGCCTCAAATTTTATATTGATGGACATTCGAATTGTATTAGTTTTTCTACCAACTTTTATCCTAAATCATTAACAAAGTTTATATAATTTAAAAAATTAGCAATGCAATTTAATTTAATTCTTTTTTAATATGAATGGTTTATTCTATCACTCTAAATATTACTATGAAATATAAAAAATATATAAAATATACTGAGATATTAATAATCGCTAGATGTTATTAATCAAGCATAGTTTGTAGTATTTTTTAAAAAATGAATGATATATAAGATATACATTTTGTTTATTTTGCATGAAAAAAATATAATTACATTTATATATTTTTCAGAAAAGTCTTTCATTATTTGCTATTTGATGAATTAGAAAGAAAACGAATATGAGAAACTTTATGGTAAAAATCAAAGAATATCTTTTTAAAATGTATTAAACAAACATGAATGTGAAAGAAAAAAAATATTTAACATTAAATTTGTTACTTCTTTCAAGAATAAAGATATATCAAATTTATACTGATTACGTAAGAAAAGAAAAATCGTGTCTTCAATTTCATAGATATTTGCTAAAATAACTTATGCCTTCTCATTTTATTATAAAAATTTTTTCTTCATCTACAAAAAATTCTATTTACTTACTCAATTTTGAATGATATTGTTGTATTAAAATATAGTTTTTTTTTTAAATCTATGAACATAGTTACATATAGGAACTTTGATTGATTATGGAAAAATAATACTATTCTTTTTTTTGAATATTAATAATTTCATATTTGTCTAATTTATTTATATTACAATTATTAATTGAATAAATATTCCATTCCTTCATTTTTTCTGCTAATTTAATGTACTATCCTGTAAGGAATAGAACACGTGTACTCAATTATAGATAGATATATTGGTGCATATGATTCAGTACATCTGTTCTGCAGGTTTGAGGAAAATAACAATTTCCCTGGCTTCAAATTCTTCTCTTTACTTGCAATTATATTCTCCGATGAAATTATCGTACAGAAATTTTGACTCCAATGATTTACTGATCAGGACAAGCCAGACTACTTCTCAATAGTTTCCTTGGCAACTGATGAGCTAAACAATCCATACACATTCCTCAATGACAAGGAGAAAGAATAATTACAAAAATTGCTTCGGCATGCATACAAAGACAGTTCAAATTAGAAAGTTTTCCAAATCAATTCAGGATGGTGCAGATTTTTCCCTTTCATAGTTGTGAACTACTTTAGTGTATCTTGCACCATTAAATTTATTGAATTATATATATATATATATATATATATATATATATATATATATATATATATATATATATATATATATATATATATATATATATATATATATATAAAGCATTCAATATTTAAGAACCATAGAATAAACCACACATTTTCTTTCCTAAAAACCGGCATTCTCTTAAATTAAAATTTCAAATTTCATAAACGTTAACAGAATCAACTATAAGAATTTATATTTCTTCCACGATCAAATATTTTCTGCCAAGTTCTAATGCGGATTTTAACTGTATATTACTTAATGGCAGACAATTCTTATTATTTTATAGTAGGAGCTTGTTCGTCCTAACAATTTAGGTTTTGCTTATAACTTGAAGAAAGATTTTTCTTCTGTGTAAAAAGTCAGATTTTTGAAGAAATATATTATATTTGCAAACTTCAGAAACCATTTTTCTGTATTTTCCAATTTACGCATTATAATTTGGGAATTAAAATGTCATGTATATAACATGAAAGCAGTCACTGCACCTTTACCTATTAGGTTTCAGTTTATAAAATTTTCATAGTCGTCTCATGTGACTTATATCACAAACACTTTCTGAATTACGAATCACTGATCCGAGATCTATGACGTTATGATATATTTGAGATCAGAATGCCATAGCTTAAAGAAAGAAGGGAGAAAATGAGATAATATTGATTCTGGAGCTATAAAATAAGGCATCAAACCGAAGGGGAAAAGAAAATCGTAAATAGGAAATCATGTGATAATTTAATGTTAAATTTATTTAGATTCATCATTCGATATCTTTCAAGAGATCGGAAAAATAAATCTTCAAATATGATAAAAGATAGAATACTAAACAAAATATTTTCTAAGAAAAAGGAATGTTTGAATGAGTTAATGAAGGAAGAACCTACCCAGTGCTGAATAAGAAAGTTGTTCGAAGTATGGTTTATAAGCTTGAGGTGGCAATATTAAAATACCATCTTTTAAGTAGAATGAGGCAAAAAACAGCTGGTGAAAAATAGTTGAGACTGTTTATTATGATATAAAAATGTTTAATAGAAACCCATAAAAGACAAGTTTGGTAAGAGTAATAGTTTTCAAACTTCCCAGTTTTTAAAATTTCTTAAATATCTCGACGTTTCCTATTTGAGATTAGTTATGTATCTTCTTTATCATGTATATGAAGACGAAACAGAATTATCAACAGTATTGATAACATTATCATCTGAGCTCTTAGACTGTCTTGTAACTTTGATCACTTTGCATGCTTAAAATTTACGCTAGCTTTAATTTACCTTCCTTGTATTTCTATTTATCAATAATGAGATCTAAAATTGAACATATGTTAGAAAAAAATAGGATACTTTTAACTAGAACAAAAAAATGTTAATTTTTAATCGCACAATTACTTTTAGGTAAGCGTTCATGGTTCTTCTTCGATGAGATTGGAGTTCGAAATCGGGAATTTGCAGCCATGATGCAAGGCTTGTCCTTCAGAGTACCTTAAGTCCATGAAGACTCATGGCAAGGAATGTTATTAGTCTTTTCCCTTTAACTAAAGTTTATGTGCATGTGAGGAGATAATAATCTTGTCTTTCTTGCCTGAAAGCAGAATTATTCGAGTGTTAAAATTTTCTAAATGCCTTTATCATTTATCTTAACAGATGTTATTGTTTCAGGAATGTTGTTTAAATATGTGAAATAAAATTATTTAAAATTCCCTTTTCCTAATCTAAAACTCCTCTATAAGTGAAGAGGCAGAAATCTTATATTTCTTGTCTGAAAGTAGAATTATCCATTTGTTTGAATTTTCTGAATAACATGATATTTTTCCCTGACAAATGTTATTAAAAGCTGCGAAATAAAATATTTTAATTTCTTTTTTTTATTATCTAAAATTCCTCTATTAATGAAGAGACAGTAATTTGCCTTTCTTATGTGAAAGCAGAATTATTCCTATGTCTGAGGTTTTGGAATACCAACATGTTTTCATCTAATCTAATGTTATCATTCCTGGTACGGGAACATTGTTGTCCATAATAATGATGGATGGTTCTTAGAACGAGACCACTCAATCCAACATATTAAGACAAAACAACTAAGGTCTAATAACTTCAATCGCTTCTCCTTCTATGCAGTACGCATTCCTGCTTATAATATAATGCACTTATTTTGAACTGAATGTGCTGCAGATCAGGTAAATTCAAGCTCCATCAGACTGGTTTCCTTGGAAACGCGATATCTCAAACAATCCATAGATACTTCTGAATGATCCGAAGAATATCTAATTATAGAAACAGCATCGCTGTTCTCATGAAAGATATTTCAAAACAGATGAGCTCTTAAATGATTTTGATTACAATTAAAAGACATTTAATCTCTATTACTGGCACTGACTTTGCTATTTAAAGAGAATTAAAAAAATTTGGTTGTAATACAATTTTTTTTTGTCTAAAAGATTTTGATCCTTCTTATAGTTAACAAGACAAATTGAAGAAATGCATTCCTCTGATATTGCGTTTGAAGGGAAATTATTTCTTTTAATGGAATTTTATTTTTTTATTATGGAATAAGATTGTTAATACAAATGATTTTTATCGATCATGAATTATTACTTGTCATTTATCAATCATCAGAAATTGAGCCGACAAGAAGACAAGGAAGTTAAAATGAAAGATATGCATTTATTTTAATTAATGCGCATTATTTAGTATGAAGTTCAAACATTAATTTTTGTTATTTTCTATATAATTTCTTATATCTTCTTCATTAAAAAAATTAATAATAAAACCTATTCGAAAATCACTTTTCCTGTTGACACTTGCTGGGATTCACTAAAATACGTCACAGACCCATTATTTCCACTTTAATTTAAAATTAAATTTTACGTGCATTATAGAAAATTAGAGAGAGATGCACAATACTATGAACAGAGCGGTTTAAGGCCTACATAAGTGAATAATAAGTGATCCGAAGTAAATAATATGACTATCAAATTTGAAGCTTAAAAATATTTTGCTGAATTTGCTGAAAAACCTATAAGAACAAATAACACAAAATATTAATTGCACATTTTAGCGAGCATTAATACTTTTGAACCGTCTGATTGCCAAAGGCGGCTAATATATATATATATGTGTGTGTGTGTGTGTGTGTGTGTGTAATGATATTTTAATTCTAATTTCAATTTAATTAATTTCCAAGATTTTATCTTAATTTAGCCCATAGTAACTTCATTCTAAAATATTCTCTTATTTCGTGATCCAATTCCACTTTCGGTTTAATTAATCCCTTTGTAAAAATAATGCGCCATCAAGAACTACGTTTCAAATGAGAGTGATACTTCGGTACCCTTGAACAGGTGTCAAAGGTCATTCCGTCGGCGCGTGGCCGGAGATCCTATGTTATATAAGGCAAGTCATCATCTGTTAGTCCCTTTTATCCCTTTTCTTACTTCTGTGTCTGCCGCGCTGCGTTTTCTTGTATAAAATCATGCCTGCCACTCGGAATAGAATAAAACGTTATTAAAAATACCAAGTCTCTTCACTGTTTCGAACCTGCATTCTACTTCAATCAAAATATGTTACATATTATTTAATTGACAGGATTCGACGAAATTCATTATATATATATATATATATATATATATATATATATATATATATATATATATATATATATATATATATATATTTTAAAATTTTGCATAAATAATAATTCACTTATAAAATAGAAAAATTGAAAAAAATTAATATATATATATAAATGATCGATCTACCGGATGAGTGAGTCTAAAACTACAACCTAATAATCAGGTGATAAAACATTAAAAATAAATTATAATTTTTTAAAGGCAAAGTTCTAATTTCCAATATTTATTTTTGGTTGTTAGATGAATATCTACACATCTACATGCTATGAATACGATCAGTTTTCTTCTTAATCTGAAACTATCGTCCAGAAATGGGTTCCAATCATTGTTCTCCAATTTCTTGATTCTGAATAGTGTCTATTTCTCAATGGTTGAATGGTATTGATGGTAATCATAAAAACAAAATTCAGCCACCAGTTCTTTTGGTTCAAATAATGTAACAAAGGTCACAACTTCAAATTCTTCATTTTGCATATGAATATATCCTTCAATAAAATGTTAGTGTAACATTAAGCCTAATGTCTTGGATATCAAAACAATCCAAATAATTTCTGACTGATTGCATTGGGAACGCTATGAGAAAACAATTTATAGATATTTCTCATTGCCACAAGAAATGTGCTTCGATGTGAACTCTAAGAATAATAGGAAAATCAAATGATGAATAGTATTTTAAGAAGCTTATATTCCCTACGTGCAACATAACTACCATCTGTAGCCATGGTGGCTTCTGTATCTTAAATAGGTCAGAAAAATCCACAGTTTTTGCAATTTAACATATAATTTTATGATTTAAAAATACTCTACAATGAATAAAATTTTTAAAATTCACTTTCTCTTTAGCCATAAGTCGTTTTTCAGAAAATATAAAACCTTTGATAGCTTTAATTATACATTTTATTACATTTATGATTTCATTTCACATTTGAATTTTTATCTCTTCGACTTTATCTTTCATCTTTATGATTTTTATCTTTGAAAGGCAATTCTGGAAAAGCGAATAAACGAAAACAGGAAACGTAAAACAAATAAGAATCACAAGTTGAGTTCAATTTCTCAGATATCAAAAATGACTTGTCCAGTATCAACCTGTAGTGACTTAACATTTTTCTCCGGCATATTTTAAAATTTTTTTTAAATAAAATTTTTTGTGTTGCCCTTTGCAGCAATATGGAATGATTATAGTATTAAATGATTACCATGTTATCGAAGTGTCTCATTTTTAAATCGAGTTTTATATCATCTATTTGAAATATAACGATTTTTATATTAATTTTTTATAATTTTTAGATATAAATTGGCCATTGTTACAGATACATCATCAAATATCAGTAATACATCCAATAATCTAAATACTGTAGATGGAACTTACCAGATATTTATTTATCGAATGAAGAGATTTTGTATAAAAACGATCCAGAACAAAATTTTTATTGATCTAAATAAATATATTTGTTCTCACTAAATTGTTAAATTTAATATAAATAAATATATTTTGTCTTAATTAGGTTAATCTGATATTATTAGGACAATTTAAAACTTTAAATCTGTCATCATCATTTTTTTAAATGTCGTTGCATCAGCATTGTTCACTTTTATGGCAATTGTTGTATTCATTTTCATATTCTCTTCCAAGCAAATTTTAATTCTAGCTAAAAGCTGTACACTTATCTAGGTACAACAATTCACAATATTCCTGTTTCTGATAAGTTATTTTATTTAAGTTAAGCGGGTTTAAGTTTTAAAAGTTTATTTTATTGAAGTTAAGAGAGTTCATAACGAACAGTAAACAAGTGGAAAAACAGCCTATGAAAAACTTCTCAATAATCCCTTTCTAGTATATTAAAAACATAAAATACATTTCAGGTTTATTTTAATTTCAAAGATATTTAACTTTTATGTATAAATATTTATACTTAAAAGTATAAAATTTAAAAATATAGTTTTAAATTTCAAACAACAGTTTCATCTAAAGTATTTTTACATCAAATTGAAATATTGCAATAATAAAAGAAGTACGTAACATATGAAAAATTACACAAAATTCTTGAATAAAGCTCTGCTTTTTCTCCAAATGCAAACTGGAACTATTAATATTGAAAACTATTCGCTCATACAAAACAATAAAATGAAATTTACATAATAGTTTTACCATGAAATAGAAATTTTTCGAAAACATTATTCCCATTCTATATTCTAATTTTACTTTTAAAAAAAGGCATCTTACATAAATAATGTCTTGAATAAGATTTTATTCTCCGTTTAAAAAGGTAAATGTTTTTAGAGCCTCTTCTCATTTTTTATGCTTGTTTTTATAGAAAATGAACGTAAAATTGTTCACTGTTTTATCTGTCGGATTTAAAGAAACAATCTTTTCTGCGCAAAGAACAAAGAAACGGGAATTTATGACTCGAAAATAAAATGCAGATGGAGTCTAACAACATTGTGTTTTAACAGTTGAGTCGTAAAGTAGTGAAATATTGCGATGTAAAATTCTTAGTTTGAACAGAAACTGAGATTTTAGGGCCGCTTCTGAAATTATATTTTGAAAATGTGGATAAGATAGAATTTTACACTGGATTTCCCTAATTTAAAGATAAGCCTGTTGAGAAAAAATTAAAAGTAAGTTCACTTCATAAATAAATGTAGTATAATCATAAAATAATTCTGAATTTTTATAAAACTATTTTAAATATTACGACTTCAAAAAATGCAAATTTTTTTAAACATTTGATCGATTGTTTTAATTCTATAAGTAGCAATTCTATAAGTGGCTAAAAATCATATTCTGTTTTAAATTATGAGGTTTTATTTTTACTGATGTAAGAAGGTTGATTTTTTATAAAGAGAAAACGATAAATCACAGTATGGAAATATTTTGCATGTTTTATTAAATATAGTGTACTAAAATCTCTTAATTTCCTTCCATATTTTTATACAGAATGTTTTATAGTTATTTCATAAAATACAAAATATTGTTATTAGCTTTACTAAAAAGCGTGAAAGCGAATAAATAGAAGAAAGAATAAGAAATGTAATTGATAAATTATTAATAATTTCAACTATAACTACTAACGAATAGGAGCATAGCGTTAGTGACTAGTGCTAATATGTAATATATTATACTTCGCATTCAGTCTAAATCAACATTTCGGCAAAGATCACATACCAGCATGTACGCATAATTATTTTGTCATCCCTTTGTAGTATCAATTTCAAAAATTCTTTGATTTCCATACGGCACCCTAAAACTGCTATCCCCCACCCCCTCTTTTAAGCCTCTTACTCTTTGATCTTCACGACATGATGAGAACTAGGATAAAAAATAGTCTATCATGATAACACAAAAGTATCTTCTGAAAATATGAAGCCAGATTGAGAAAGCCGAAATGAGTACATTTTGTAGTGAATCAAGTTGTTTTCTGTTTGTTTCCTGCATTATATATCTTTTGAATTACACCTCACTCTTGCATAATTTAATATTTCCCTGAAAAAATTATTCAGACTTTTAAAAAATAATTGAAATGAAAAGAGTATTTTAACAAACGTTTATTAATGTATTAACAAACATTTTTTTTTCTTATTTCTATTTCCTGTTCTTGAAATTTATTATTATCAAACTTAGTATCAGATTACGCCTCGGGAGCAAAAAATTATTAAGAAAGTACATTTAATAAATAATTGCTGATATTTAAGTTCAGAAAATATTTTAATACTATATATCCATTCAGAATGCGCAAATGTATGATTAAAATTTAATATATCAGATATTAAGGAAAAGCTAAACAAGAAAATCATTTTTTACAACCTTGAAATGTGTCAAGTTAAATAAAAACATTTAAAAGTCTATATATATTACCATTACAAAAATATTCCAATTCTGGAAATACTATATCCTTTTTAATTTTGGGTAGATTCTGTCACACATCATCTTATAAAATGTGGATTTTAAATTAAAAATTAAAATTTGATTCGTCGTTTTCATGGAAATCGTTGAAAATATATAGATTTTCATTCCTCAGATAAAAATTTGCTTTTTAATTCGTGCCCCCATTATCTAGCAGTCAACTTACAAGAAATAATTTAATATTCTGATGATGATTAAGTGTGTGCCAAAGCTAGACTTATACAGGTAAAAAACTCATAATTAAAATAAAAAAATAGAATTTAAATATCTGCCAAAGGGGTAGCCATTAAAAAACTACTTTCATGCGTATGTGTACTGGATGCAAATGAAGCTAAAGGCAGCTAACAGAAATAGAAAAAGCTAGTCAAAAAATAAAAGGCATAAAAAGAAATCGAAGAGAAGGTCTAAATGGCTCAGGCAGAGGAGCCTTTATAATATCCCACAGTAACAGTATCATTGAAAAATAATTAGTATATAATGAAATATACCAAAGATAGGCTTTTTAAACTTAGAAAAGAGAAGAATAATTGAAAAATAAAAAAATAATTTTAAAGAAAAGAGAAAAATAAAATGATTTAGTAAGAATTGCGATGAGCGAGGATAGAACCTGAGACCTTGTGGTTTGCAGCCGAGTAACATGACCACGATACAAAAGCAATTGCTCGGGTAGCGTAGCTGTTAACTGGCTTATAAGCGTTTCACCACAGAATGAATTAAACGTTTGAGAGATACATCACATTTATAAAGTTTCGTGAGCTTATAACACCTTTACTGGTGTAGTATGTGCACGCCGCAAAAATAAGGATTTTAAAATATAATTTTAGTTTTATTAATGAACTTTTAAAAATCGCTTTATTAATATAGATTCATCATTGTGCTTCAAAAACATAAATTAGGAGTGTAGGAAATGTATTTTTAAATTATCAAATGCAATGCTTTCAGAATGCATTTCACATTCTCTGTCTCTGAGAATAATTAGTTTCTGTTTTATTTAACTGGACTTATTCTGAAACTAGATCTTATGAGAATATCAAAATTTAAAAGCATTCTTATTTAATAAATTGCTGATATAGAATTCTTCTGAAATGTTCGCACTTGAAATTTTAAATACTTTTCATAATACTTGACAATTTAATTGAATAAAAATGATTTAAGAAAGCATATAAGCTTTCTGAAATAGACCGATATGCTTTATATCTAAGATAGAACTTGCTGTCTATCTTTGATACTAAATTATTCGTCTCATATTGATAAATACCAATATTTCTTTTGAAGTCAAATTGTTTCAATTTTTTTGCATAAATAAGGAAAATTTAAAAGCTAAATATTTAGAAGGAACCGCTGTATTCAAATAATGTAGGGAAATTTTGAATAAAAACCTTTAACTTTAGTGAACTCCATATTTTTTATTCCATAAACAATATCAGATTGCATAAAAATAATTGAAATCAATCTACCTTTGATTGAAATTCTTGTTTAAGGAATTATTCTCAATAATAAAAAAGAATTTCGTGTTTGTTGACACATTGCGAATTCGTATCATCATTTCCAAAATACCATGCACAGCCAAGAAATGTACTTTTATCCAAAAAAAAAACCCTAAAGAAAAGTATATCTATTTAAATTTATAATATATGTAATGTAAAAGTGGTTCAAAAAATTGTGCACTATAATAAAATATCAGTAAAAAAAAATTGGTAATTGATATTTCAATTTAAAATTATCATGTACAATTCTATTTTTGCAAAAAAATATATAATTAAATTTTTATTAAATTTTTGAGAAATTCTCAAAGTTTCATTAGATATGTTAAAATGATATATATTGAAAGAAATTTCTTAGAAAATCGAAATAAAAGTTTCCTTTCCCTTTTCTAGTAAAAATCACCTTTAGCAAAGCAACAATGGTACAAAAATGATGTTATACAGCATATTTTATCTAATTTTGTATCAGTCAGATTTGTTTATCTTTTTTTGTTTATCTTATTTATTAGGAATTTATTCTGTAAACAGCATATTCTAGATTCTAAGAAATGCAATCTTCTGGTCGTGGTTTTTGGAGTTACATAGAATTTCTATTTATGATTGCTAAAAATGGACTTTTAGAAACCAGAGAACTGTACATCTCAGATAGCTGAAAGTAATGGGATTATTTTTCTTCAAGAATTTGAAGACGAATGCCTATTTTTGATTCAAAATACCTAGTATCAAGTGAATATATAATAAAAGGAGCATAGCTACTTTGTCATCAGTGGGGTGAAATTTATTAAAAAATTCATAAGCGTAGGAGTTAATGTATAATGAGAATAACATATTATTTAGAAAAAAAATCGAGTGTAAGTGAGTAGAGAAATAATTTTAATTAAAAAGAGAATAGATATTTTTATTAAAGTTGTTTCAGATTATTAATAAAATATTATTATGAATGATATAATTAAAATATTATTGAATTATGAAAATAAAAGTTTTCAAAGTAGAGTAATTAAACTTTTAATTTCTTTAGAAATCGTAAGATAGATGGAAAAAAATATTGATAGCATTCCTAGGTCAGTAACATGTGAAATTAACTATACTGAAATGGCAGTATATTTACAAAGTTAAAATACCAAAACTATGCATAATGTATTTCTTTGCGAATTAACAAAATATTAAGCAATGGAAGAATTATTTTCCATTTCTTTCGTATGGTATAATTTCTTTAAACTACATACGCATACGGCCCATTTTGAATTATATTTTAAATTAAAAATGGCCTTATATATAAAGGATAACTCAAAATTAATGCAAAATTTCAATTTGCCACTATTCGTGCAGTTAAGTGTTAACAAAACTATTAAAAAAACATTTGACATCTGATAGCTTAGGGTTAGTAAAAGTGGAGCATTACAAAATAGAACAACGTGTTTTCCTTGTTGAACAATATTTCAAAAATAATGAAAATCTGGTTGCCACAGTTCAAAAATTTGAAAATCCCCCCCCCAAATCATGTGATTTATCACCACTGGATTTCTTTTTATGAGGTTATTTGAAGTCAAAGGTATATGACAACACAACCCCAAGTGCGTGTGCATTAAAGGAGGAAATCCAACGATGCATCAACGAAATTCAACCATATTTATGCAAAATGGCCAAAGAAAATTTTGGCAAAAGAGTGTGTATGTGCAAGCAAAGCCATTGGCCCTATGTGTTATTCCATACATAACCTTATCCTATGCACTTTTCAAAGAATATATATTTATCCTATGTACGATTCAATAAAAATATAACAATCTAAAGAATAAAAAAAACTGTGTTTTTTGTTTAATTCAAATCTTGCCTTAACACGTTGTTCTATCGTGTAACACTCCATTTTTACTAATCCAAACCACCAGCTGCCAAACTGATTTTTTAATAGGGTTGCCAACACTTTATTGCATAAATAGTGGCAAATAAAATCTTGCGTTAATTTTGAGGCTCGCTGTATTTATATATAGTTTGCATTTCTTGTGTATTGAATCTAGTATGCATGTCTGACTAATTCCTGATAATTTTTTTATCGAAAATTTGTCTTGTATATCTATAATATATCTTAGAGTATTTAAGATAGCCCTAAGATATAAATTACATGCAGCCCATAAATAAACACTGAAAGTGTTCTTTAGCTCAAAGACTAATAATAATTAACATTAAATTATCCAACTGTTACACTAATTAAGATTTGCTATTTAAAAGTGTTTGATGAAAAATATAAAAAATATGAAACAATTTTCTTCTAAGTATCAAAGATTCATCAACTTTAAGACAATCTGCTGTATAAAAGAAAAAAAAAAAGAAAGGAAAATGTTTCTAAAAATGTTTTCCTCTTTTCTTTCAAGAATGAGGCAAATTTCAAAAGTTATAGTACAAAAATAAAACTTAAAAGTTGTATATGATAAAAAAAAATGTGACAAAAAGTTATTATTTCGTGGATATATTTGGAAGAAAAAAAACATTATAAAAAGGAAAACAATGTTCTTATTAATATTTGCCATAGTTGGAGCTGTTTTTGTCTTTTACTACGTTTCGGATTCTGCCAAATCAATAAAAAGTACTTTTTCTCGGACCAAATAACTCTTCTTCATTATTATTATTTTCTTTCATTTGTTTGCTCCAAAAAAAACTCATTGTTATTCCAAAATAAGAAAATTACTGAAAAAAAAGTTCACGAAGTGGTGTTTTATGCCCAATCATTTATGTTTCTTTGCAGTCATAGGAATTATTTATTGAATATTTTATTATAGCTTTCCAGGATTCTTGTTTATCTTCTTGACAACAGCAAAAAAGAAGAAATACTAAAAAAAAATATTTTCCATTAGGAGAAAATGAAATAAAAGATGGGCTACATTTGGCCTGCTAGATCCATTATTCTGCTTATAACAATACATTTTTGTAGTTATATTTGTTTATATGCTGCGAGATACTTTTTGCTGGAAAATATCACATTTTGCCGCAGTATTTAATCATTTTCATATATTACTTTTTTTATTAAAAAGTTAATATCGGATTAATCTTTTTAGTTTTTAATTTTCAGCTTTGTACAAATGAAATCTTTATGAAACCTGATTTAAATTTTAAATTTTTGTAAAGAAACAGAAAAATTCTTTATTTTTTTTTGTCAAGTCACAGCTTTTTTTATCTACTTTAATAAAGAATAAACTATAAAATTAAAACTATATTTTAAACTTGGGATTATAAAATATGACCTAATGGGAAATTATACTAGGATAATTAGATGAAATCAATTTAGTAAGGGAAGTTAAATCTTAATCGATTATTGGAACACCATTTGAACTATAAGTGTGGCTTCCCGACCACCCGAAATCATGCTAATGATACTTCTACTGCTTCATATCCATATTTGCACATTTGACGAAACAAGTAAATATACACGAATGAAAATTGAATAATATATATATCGTGCAAACAATTAATTATTACCTTCTACCTATTATTTATACTAAGCCTAATTTTCAGATAAACTCTTACGATATTTTCTAAAAGATAGACAATTTCTAAAATTAAATACATGAGTTTTAATAAGAAATGGGCTCTCCCCAGCTGCAGATCCATTGTCGACATTAATTTCTCATACTTTCAATTAAATTGCCCTAACCATAAATTTCAAAAAATGTAATCTACATACGTTTCACTGCAATGACTTTTCCTCCCTAAGCAAAGGACGTCAATGTGACCACACAAAGGGATTTCAGCCTAAACCACCCTTCCGCTATAATTAGATTATTTTTGATTGCAAAATTGAAGATATCTAGTGTCTTAACCCAGAATCCTTCTTCAGAACAAGGCATTTTATAGATAGCATAAAGGTTTGCCTAATTAACGTGCTGTTTTATCCAACATAAACGACACATTACTGCCATTGACTGAGAGGGAAACATATATATGATCTTCTTGCATGCAATTCTGGATGGTGAAGGTACATTTGCACCAATGCACACAATGGACATTCTCCTTTTTATGCAGTGAAATTATCTAAAACGGGCTAAGAGAAAGCAATGTCTTTTCCCTTCTTTAAATTGGAAGTTCTAAGAAAGGATTTATAATAAAGTATCTAACTATAACAGTATTACTCGATGTTGAATTTTGCAAGGACATTATAAAGGGTCTACCTATAACAATTATTCTCGAAGCTTAATTTTCTGATTGAAACCTATTCGGTCTTTGGGCCAGACTATTAAGTATATTAAATATTCTATCAGTATCAGCTTGAGTAAATCCTATTTTCATTAGCTCGATAGCTGGTCAGCTCAACGAATTTGACAAATGGCATCTCTAAGATATCAATAGAGTAACCTCACAGATAAAATTGGAGAATGGGAAGTATTAATAGACATCTTTCACAAATTACGAAAAAAAGTTTCTCTTAATATTAAAAAATATAAATTTTCTTACTAAAATAAATGGTAAATATATTTTTTCATTTAATAATGTATTAATGTAACAGAATATGCTTCACGTAAATCATATATGTTGTTACCTTCATACTTTAATGATGAGTTTCAGAAACTAGATTTTTAACGGTCAATGTAATTATATTTAACAAGATGGAAAAATATGCAATATAAAATAAAATATCGAATAAGAAAATTGTGTTTTTATAAATTACAAAAAGCATTTCCTTATAGTTCGAAATAAAAATATATAATAAAGGAATATAGAATAGGAAATACATTTTTGTGAAAAAATTTACAAAGTACAAAAAATTTGTAATTTAATTTTTAATGAAAAATAAGACTTCTGAGAAATTACATTTATTACTTTTCTTCTTTGATGTTTCTTTTTTTTTTTTTTTTGAAAGTCTCTAAATTTTTTTCCTTTTTTTTTTTGGAAAATATTCCCGTAATATATGATAACTTTGAATTCATATAGTAATTCAAGCAAAATACTTCTTTTTAATATTACATTTACATTTCGATTATTTCCATGAAAATATAACACATTTTTTACTCGCCATTGATATATTACCAACTGTGATTTACTTAATGAATTATAATCAAGTATATATTCGTGAAAATTTATAAAGGATATAAATGATATTCCATTAAACCTCACCTAATTATTCCTGAATATCCTGTACTACATAATGCGGTTTACACTGAGAAATAATATAAAATGAAAGATAACTTTGAGAAATAAATTTATCCTATCCTTCAATCATCCACCATTTTTGAATAAATACCAATAACATTTTAACGGATTATTAAAAATGCATTTCTAATATTTTAGTTATATAAATATTTAAAATTACTCAAACTGAATACTAGCTTAAACAGACAAAATTACTTAATCGTAATCTAAATCAAATAAAAGAGTGTAAAAAAAACCACGCAATTTTAGGTGTTATTTTACACCTTAGGTTTGAAGTTTATTTTGGTTTGACTACAAATTCTGAGTGAAATGTCATTTAACTTGTGACTATCATATCAATCGAATCAAATTGTATGGTATTTTTGATAAAAATGATTTTCTTGGGCCATGTTATCCGCTTTAAATCATATGTATCTGTTTTAAATTAAAATTTGGCATTTTTATACAAATTATAAACATTTATTACTTTCTTGTACCATTTACAACTGGTCGTAACATTTATGAAAGTAACAACTGATAGTAACATCATACTGAACAAGGACGATTTTGCGTAGTAGATCTTTATAACAACATTTTTGCTTCACTAACTTTCTCATTTTTTGAAATCCATGCTCTGTATTTGGTATTCTTTGACGCCAAATAAATGAATTGGACAACAATTCCATACAAACTTTTTACATTTCAGCACATTTTTATTTAACCTGTTTTGTTTTGTGATTTTTGACATGTTACATTTTTTTACATTTAACTTTGCACTTATTTTTTGGAATCTCGAAACTTGTATTTGTGATTGAGTATTATATTTGAATATTTTTACATATCAATTAGCATTTTCAAGCAGTTAATTTCAATTGGTTTTTCATTTCAAAAATGTAATTTGTCATCTGCTGAATGAATGAATTTGAAAAAAGGACCGACTGCGAGATTCAATCATATTTAATATTAAAGTATGTAAAATATCTATGACTAAAAGGTAAATAGATAAGAGAAGAATTCTATAGTTTTTGAAACGACTTGTATTAAATTCCTAGATTAATGGTCATTTCTTTTAACGAAATGAGGAAAATTGAAGGAAAACCGGGAAAATGTGAAGTGCTGAAAAAATGAAAGATTTTGAGTCAATATGAGATATTTAGGCTTCTAGTTCACGTGAAGTTGCGATCAGGCCGATAATGTTTATACTAATAATGATAAAGACTGAATAATAGTATAACCAAGTTAATTTTTTTTTTGTTCATTTACATAGTTTGGAATTCAGTGCTGAATAAAAGAAATTAATACTTATCTTCTTATAATTTATATACGTTAATAAAGATGAAGTTATTGTAGTTAGTAAAATGTATACTAAGTGTATTTATATAGTTTATAAATATTCTTCTAAATAATCAACAATGTTAGACATAATGAAGATTTATGAGGCTGATGTTTAAACAGCACCATTTAACATCATTGCTGAATTGTGGTTTTCATTAGCGTTGTATATATATATATATATATATATATATATATATATATATATATATATATATATATATATATATATATATATATATATATATATATATATATATATATATATATATATATATATATATATATATATATATATACATCACAATTTTTATCTCATTCCAAAATGCAAGTGAGGAAGTTGAAAAGAAAAGATTTTTTTAACCTTTATTGGGAGATTCGTTTCTGATGCCGTAAGTAAAAAAATATTTTTACGTGCCGACCGACAAAATATTATTTTTTCAACAAAAAAAATCTTTTTAATTAATTGAAAATGAAATATAAGTTGATTTGTTTATCATTACAGTTGTCATCTGTGAATAACAATTGCAATTCCTTTCCAATTTTTCAGAGCAAAATTGTTGGTTTATAGTGAATTCAAAAGGATAAGTAACTCCATTTTGCCCCCATCTGCCCTGTAATAAAATGAAATAATCAAAGTCATAAGAAAAACTATTCCTAAGTATTCACTACATATAAGTAGATCTTAAAATTGTTATATAAATATCAATTTACAAACAATATTTTTATTAAAGCTTATACGATTTTGTTTGGCAATCTTTTTCTAAATAAAATGAATTTTTGATTTTCTGTATTCAAATAAAAGTATATTTTTAAAAACTTGGCATTTCTATTATTTTTCTCATATTAAATTTCTGAATACTGATGTCTTGGTTCAAGTATTATTTCTGCTATATGAAAGGAAGCGAAATTATTTTTCTATAGTTTTAATATAAAGTTCTTAATTATAAACTCTACGTTAAAACATTCATATAAAAAAAATGAAAAACATAAAATGTACTGAAGTTGAAGTAAATGACATACATCTGCCTTTTCAATATATTAAAAAGATTTATTTAAGGATTATATATTGAATAAGGGTTAACATTTCTGATACGCAGAACTTACCATTTCAAGACATATAAAATGAAACAAGTTAGCAATTTAAATGCGTCATTTAAAATATTTTGTTAATATCTTACACACTTTTTGTTGATATCTTACACGAAAAAAAAAGAAAATACTGTTAAGAAGTTTCAAATAAATGGAACTTAGTTGTAATCGATTTTTCTTATCAATGCGTCTTCTGTTTATGCATCGTAAACCCTCGATGAAATTTGTAAAAGTAATTGGTGTGAAACATCTTTAGGTTTGTATTTTTTATCCTTATTTCAAGGCTGCTAAGCAGTTTCCATAATAAAAAAAGCAACTCATTTCTATGCAAATTAGATAACACTTTTTGGCAATTTCGAATTCAACATGGGTAAACAAGACTACTACTTCCGTTCTTTCCTCACGAAATGCATGTTTAAATAACTGTGAAATTATATAATTGTGTAACACATAAAAATGAATAATAGAAAACATGTTTCACTTTGCCTGAAATATTCAAATTTAATGGGTTTGAAGTCACTTTTATTCACATTGATTTTTCTAGAAAGAAGTTGGTTTTTAAATATTTCTAAAGAGGTAAATTCATCTTTATGTGGTATTCATCAATTTTACTTCATAATCCATTGAAAATAATGAAAGAATATAACGAGCAATTAAACTTGACCGAAATTTGATTTTGCAATATTTTAAAATTAAAAATATATGTCGTTTTAGAAATATGAAATTTCATTTCAAATAACTTTTATCCTATTTCAATAAATTAAAAAAATATTTTTATATACTTTTCAACTTTTATTTAAAACTTTTAAATGCATACGTACTAGATAAAATTTGTTATAATGGTCAAGTTACTGATGCAGCAATTAACATAATTAACAATAAATAAAAAAAATAAAAAATACCATTTAAAAAACAGAAGAAAAAACACTGAAGCGTTATCAAGGTAATATTTTTTACTTTCTTTGGTATTTATACGCATTTAAGCATCCGCAAAAATATTTATCAAATTTAATTTATTTTACATCACATCCATGTTAACTAAATGATAAGTTCAGCTTTGAAAATTAATTTTTTTTTCCTCAAAATGTGTTTTTTGTTTTAAAAAAATTAATTTTGCTATATATAATGACGTTTACAATTTCGAACTAAACATTTTAATTGGATTTTTAGTTTTTTTTAATAAGTTTTCGATGCCATGCACAAGATCTTAATTTCCTTTTATGAGTTAGTTATCAGAACTTTAACTTTCAATTACTAGACTACGAAAAGGCCATTTCTTTAATTCATAAAAATGCAATAATTAAGCTTTGCCTATTTCGGGTACTACTCGTTATTGTGATCAAAAGAGTCTTTACAGATTAAAGCACGCAGTTGTTCAAATAAATCCTTTCATGTTGAAAACTAGTCGGTTAACTTCTGACGAATTGCAAAGTTAAAGTTGCAAAGTTGCGTGAGTTGTTTCAAACCTGCGATTAATATTCCGTCGTTAATCCAAGAATAATAAGTGATTATTATTCTATCCTAAAGGATGTTCCCTTTTTGTGAAATGTCATGCGAAAATGCAGAATATATTTAAAATTTTTGGAATAATAGGATAGAGCAAGTAATGATTATATTTCAAAAAGGAAATAATTTTACATAAATATCTGTAATTAAGTTTGATTATTTACAATTAGTTAAGTATTTAATAAACTATTAAAGATGCAAAAAGAGTTTTAAAAACTGCATAATTTATTTATTTGTTTAAATCTACTAATGTTGCAAAAAAAGAAAAAAATTCGAGTCTTTCTTTGTTCAAGTAATTTTGTGAAAGAATTCGGAAAACACATGCTTTAATGTAATTATACAAATAATATTATTAACCATCATTATTGGAAAATTTTATAGTTCAGATTGTATAGGAAATGAAATTTATATGCCAGCACTATGTGCTAACTTAATCTGTAAAAAGTCAATCGTCATATTTCTTCAAATCATAATCCTTGATTTTTTGATGTACCAAAAGCAGAAATGTGTGTAAAATATTATTATATCAAATCTTAATCAGGAACGCTTTTTTACATATTTGTTCAATTTTTGTAAACAAAAAGCAAAAAATCATGTATATGTTACTGACAATGTGAATAATAGGTTATTATTAATACAAACCGGTCATTATTAATAATAGCGAGGCCGGTTAGCATTAATAATGACTACATGATAGTATTAATAATAACCGATTATTTAGCACCAAAAAAATTATACAAATGTCATGAATATTTCAATGTGGAATATTTATTTTCCGATAAAGCATATTAACATTCTATTTCAGATTTTGAAACAAAACCAGGGTTCAGTAGTTATAAAAGAAATCCTAAGTTCATTTTGTGGCATTAAAAATATTTTAAGTTTTTTTGTCAACAGCTAATGTGTTGAACTCTTTTCCTTCCATTTTATTTTAAACGAGTTTTAATTTTTTTTACTTTCTTGAAAGTATCCAGCACATTTAAAAAAATGTATTTTTATTTCAATTATACATCAAAAAATTATTTTTTACGATTTTTAAATCCTAATATAAATATATTGATGTATGCTGTTTCCTTGTAAAAGGCAATAATCAACTGGCCGTTATTCGTTGGGTGTCAGATTTACTCATTAAGTTAATTTCTTAAAAGTATTTTCGGTCTTATAATTAAAGTTTATTTTGTTGTTCTTCTAAATTATTGAAGAAAGTAGAGTAAAATAATATCGAAAAGAAAGTTCTGAAACTATCAAAATAGTTATCAGAAAGTGTGGAATAGTAAATACAATATGGCAAAATAGCAAATCTTACTTTATTAGGAAAATATAATTATTGCATTCGTAAAGATGATTTAAGAATATTTAATCCTTCAAGTATTCTGGAAAGATATAAGTAGATTAATAAGTGAAAACTAAGATCAATTACAAATACTATAAATCCTTGAAGCCATAATCATCGGCTTTTATGATTATGGCTTCATGGTTTCACTATTATACCCTTCATAACTAATTGGATTTTCTACTCCTTTTAGGCACATAAAAAAACAGTTTATTACTATCAGAGGAAACAAAAAATAATAAATCAATGAAGTAAAATGGAATGTATTAGAGAATTCATACATTTAATATATATATATATATATATATATATATATATATATATATATGTGTGTGTGTGTGTGTGTGTGTGTGTGTGTGTGTGTGTGTGTGTGCGTGCGTGTGCGTGTGTGTGTGTGTGCGTGTACATTATACATAATATAAATTATACATATAAATTATATATAAATGCATACATAAATCTACATTTAGAGCTTAAAAATATTTTTCTGTACACTAAGAACGTTACATAAAATGTATAATTACAAATTTTAGCGGCCTTTAATCCTTCCTAGCTGATTGGGCTGCAATTTTCACCTATCATAAAGAGGAACAATTTTTTATTTGTGTTGGTGGTCTACAAGATAGATCGCTTCATAAAGACTTACCTATTTACAACAAATAGCGATTTTTTGACATCTAAATTCGCGTTTTAATTAATTACAAATAATTTAAAATATTACTGTACGAAAGTACAGTTTAAAGAAAGAATTATCTTCCGATTTTTAATCAATTAAAAAAATATTTTAAGCATTTTTTCATGCAATATAATTTACAAAAAAATCAAATAAAGTTTTTTTTTTTTTTTTTTTTTTTTTACATGAGAACGTTAGGCTTGCTAGAAAAAATTACTTTTATCAAAGTGTTGCATGATTCTGACAAAAGCTCTAATTAAATGACTAAGTTAATTCTCGCTGCAATATAAACCTAAAGAAGTGTAATTTTGAATTTGTGTTTAAATGAAATAAGAGAAATTGGAAATTTGGCATAAATGCAACAAAGATGTTTGATAGATCTGCATTATTTAATTCAAGCCTTTCTTAATATAACATTAAAGGGGGCTCGATAGTAAGTTTTGAACCATTAGTAATAGGCATACACATTGAAATAATTAGATTTTATGTAGTTTGAATCAATAAAATATTTGATGAATAACGAATTTTACATTCTTAACTCGTTGAGGACAGCATTCGCCCTTCAAGGTCAACGATATTGTATATGTAATGAGCCTTTCTCACTCCAGGAGCCCATGATCATGTATATGTGATTTCAATTTAGACCGTTTCATTTAAATTTTTAAATGGCACTAGATGGCGGTTGAAATTAGTTATAATTTCGAATAATGTATCACAGAACATTGACCTTCAATATGCTCATTCGTTTCAGAGTTGTAGATTTTTATTTGATCCGGGTATTTGAATATATAAACAATTACACTTTTTCGGCTCCCTCGAGAGGATTGGACTTTTAAAGGACCTTGACGGATTGTGCTCTGGGTTTACGTTTATATTTTGACTAAGTTGGAAATGAGACTATTAATTGGCATGTGGTTATAGAATTATCGTTTGCATTTGGGGTTTGCTAGATAGGCCTTTTTTTTGTATATTTTGGGTCAGTTTTATTTTAATCACAATGTCGAAAATAGCAAAATATTTAAGTGAGAGTGAGATTTCTAAATTGATGAAATTGAATCAGATAGTGAAACAGAAAAAAGTGATTTTTAGAATATACGAAGTAGTGAATCCTCCTTTTCAGATGACCCTGAAATAATTTATTATGGGGATAACCGTATGGATAATTTAAAGACGCATGAAAGTAGTGCTATCCCTGGAGTTTTCTGGAAATAGTGGTATCTATATATATAGTCCAGAGACAGTTGAAGAAGAATTGGATTCATTAAATTTGTTTTTCACGGATGAAATTATAGATATTATAATTGATGAAACAGGTAGACAATCCTTTACGATTAACTGGACATCATTTTCCAAAATTATATGTAGATACGAATAGTAAAAAGTCAAGAAGACTGTGTGTAGTATACAAAAAAAAGTTCTTTTAAAAAAAGAAAAAAAACGTAAGTTATCTTATTGTAAATGCAAAACTTTCAGAATAGGCCTCTGTTTCGAAAAATGTTTTGAAATGTATCATAAACTTTAAATATTGTAGATATAATTAAGTAATTTTTTATATTAAGTTTTCTAATATTTTCCATGTTTTGAATATTATTACGCAAATATATAACTTTTTCTGAAAGTATATATTACATACAACTTTATTTATTAAAATGTTACTCTAATAAAAATGTTTCTTTATTTCATTTCATTTTCTTTAAATTTCGCAATTCTTTTTTTAAATATCGCTACAATTTTATTACAATATATTCAGATACTATCAATGATAATAAACTGTAAATTTCCTTATATTTAACTGCAGTAATGATTTTATATGAATTTTTAAATAAAATTATGCTTACCGGAAAAATTTGCCCGAGCCTGTGGTTGCGTACACTTTCGGAGCGGGCGGCCTGGGAGAGTGGTTCTTTCACCTGTCGCCGATCCTGAAGGGGTTAAGATCACATTTCATCTTATGAGTTATGTTTAGTAAAATATTCTTGAAACACTAACGTTTAAAAAATAATAAGCACATTCTATTGAAAAAAAAAAATTAATGAGTTATGAAAATTTAAAAATGACTATCTAATCAATTAGCAATCGAAGCTTAACCAAGGCTGACTGGTCTAAAATCATGAAATTGTTGATTATCTTAAAGTAGTTGCATTCCAAACTTCCTAACTCGGTCAGATGAGGTCACAAAAATTTTTTATTCGAAAGTTTGAGTGTCAAAAATAATTCAACGAATATATTTTTCGTTATTTAAATCCTTTTGAATGTAAAATTAAAAACTGAATTTTATGAAGTCAGAAAAACTTTTACTCAATAATTCTTTGACATGTTGCTTAAATTATAAAAAACACACACACACACACACACACATATATATATATATATATATATATATATATATATATATATATATTTTAGTCGATAAAAGTCGCCAATTCTGAAAGATTCTGTTTTCGTGCCCCTATATTTTTTTAAATGTTTCGTTTCAACAAAGAGATTTTTGTATTAGCTGGAGTTAAATTACTTCCACTTCAAATTAAAGTTCAAATTTTAGGAACATTGACAAAAACACTTAGAGAAATCCAAAGTAAAATGAGCATAGCGGTGTAAGAATTCGAAAAAAGTATGAATTATATACTATCAGAACTTGAAGCTTGAATATATTTTCCTGAACAAGCTATTAAGACAAAGTTACATAAAATATTGAACTGAAAATTTTAGAGAACATTATTCTATGTTACATTATATATATGATGTTTGTGTGTGTGTGTATATATATATATGTGCGTATATATATTGTTACGAAATTTCCGCGGGGTTCGTTTGGATAGTGGGAGTTATATGGTGCGGAGTACACTCAATCAGCAGGCGGTAGTAGAAAATAAAACAACGACGTTTATTTACACGAAGACACACAGGACAGCAAAAGACGACAACTATATACAGCATAGAAGACGATTATCTTCAGCAGAGACTTGCAGCATACAACAGCATACAAAACGGCATAAACAACAGCATGCAACAGACTCTACTGCAGACAGTAGCACACAGCTTAGTTCAGCATAGCTTCACTCCGTCGCTGCTCCGCTTAGCTCTGTAAGGCCAGTTCTTTACTGTCGATCCGGACTACGGCGACTCCACTGGTCCCCGACTCTCTCTGGAAGACTCCTTCTTCCCCGTCGATCCCGACGACTTCTCTACTACTACTCAATTCACGACGACTCCCCGGCAGCTGCAACTCCTTTTATAGGTCTCAGGAGGCGGGGCTAGAAGCCTCTCAACCAATCAGGAATGTTCGCGGTGTAACTCGGTTCCTACTGGACGGATCGGGAAAATTCTCGATGGTTCGGGTATAATCTATTTTGGCGCCAAAGTCGCTGAATTCGTCTCCAAGTGGCCAAATGGTCGGCAAGTTTGTCGCCAAGCTCTGGGACCTCCTATGGAACCAACTATGCTGGGAAGCCGCATCACAGATTCGTAACAATATATATGCGTGTGTGTGTGTATACATATGTGTGTGTGTGTATATATATATATATATATATATATGTGTGTGTGTGTGTGTGTGTGTGTGTGTGTGTGTGTGTGTGTGTGTGTGTGTGTGTATACATATATATGTGTGTGGGCGTGCGTCTCTCTCTGTGTGTGTGTGTGCATAGATAGATAGATAGATAGATAAAAACATAAAATGCGGACCTTCGGTAGTGGTGATAGTGGCTCGGTTCGGTAGTTCGGCGTTCGTTGTGGGAAACATAATTTGATTTCCCACAATGGACAAGGAAAAATTACTACCGAAGATTGTGCTTTACAAAACGCATCCCTAAGATTTTTTTTACTGAATAAAATCTACGAGCTAGTATAGCTGCTCACTTGCAAGCAGACGTAAATAATTTTAATTGGATTTCAGCAGAGAAATGCCTTTCCTAAAGAATTTCAGTCGAAAAACGTGTTTGGCTTAATGATCTGTTATTAAAACTACCACTCAATTGTGGTCAATCACAAAAGAGAAAAGAGATGGAGAGAAAAATACATTTCCATCAGCTTCAGACTTAAAACCTTTTATTTGCATTAAAAGCCCCTTTACTTTCCTGCACCGCCACACCAAATATCATTTTGAGTGAAAAGGATGAGAAACTCGTTTAATGTAATTAAATTTGAAAGCTTTTCCAGAAGGAGAGAAGAGGCGACGATCATAACTGATCAGCAATGATAACTACATCATACAATTGATAACTACACTGAAAATACGATAACCACTGATGGTTTGAATGAACTCGTAAAACTATCTCCTTGAATCAAATTTCGATACTTCTGAGTGGTCTGGTTTCTGAGTATTCGAATATTATCGATGGCATAGTATTGTCTCGGTCCAAACTTTAATTTCATTTTCAATTAATGAGATTAATGGCAATTGAATATTTCGAAGTAACGAGAAATGCATGAAACATAGCATTGTAAAGATAGTAAAGGATTTCGTCTGAGAATATAATCTGAGTTTTGCATATGGCATATGTGCATATGTTACATTTCATGCAAAATGTCCAATACATTCAATAATTATGATTGAATTCCATTCTATACATAAATATACCGTTTGTTAAATACCAATGGTCCCTACTTGCTCTTACTTTGCAGGAAATAAATCAATAAATGTAATACGATTTATAATAATCTTGACATTTCCAGCATCTATTTCCATTGACAAAAATTACACAAATTAAAACCGTTTGAACCGTTCAGACTGTGAGAATAAATGTATTTTTTTTAAACTCGTACTCATACTGAGTAAGATATTTTTCCTGAGAGAAAAACATTTAAAAATATCCCCTCTTGCCGAAATGTCATAGTATAATAATTTTGATTATAATTTTTGGTTTTACTTGACCATCATTATATTATTTTTAAAAAAAATAACGATAGCATGTATGTGAAGTTGCGTTTAATTCCATCATAGCACGAGTGTGTATGAATGAAAAAGAAAAAAAAAAACCCAAAATTGCAAAGTATTCATTTAAAATATGCTTTAAATGTTTTTTCTTAGTTTTTGAAAATATGGAAAACATTTTTAGGAATAAAATTGATATTTATGTAAGAATCTTTTTTGTTAAGTTTTTAAGCTTTATCACTATTGCACGTGAAATAGGCTTTATCACTATTGCACGTGAAATAATTTAAAGGGATGTAAAAAGGAAATTCCGTGCAAAAATATAAAAAAGTGATGTTTTGAGCCTAAGATGGTGTTTAACAGTTGAAAATGTTATTAGCAAAAACCTTACATTTATGTTTGATGAATTCTTGATCAAACATAATTTGCTTGTTGTTTACTGATATATTATCATTATTTATTTTAATGATAGATCAAACTATAGCTTATCTTTAGAGTAGATATAGGCTAGAATTCTAATATTTCTTTTATGTTAAAATATCCAATAACTTCTAAGCAAATGCAACTGTTTCTTAATATCAGTCAGTTAACTTTGCATCGAAATATTTCATATTTGTTTTTGAATGAATAGATCTCGTATGAAACTACAACATGTTCGTAAATGAATATCTCATCTTTGCAGGACTCATAAAAGAAAGCAGTACAATGTATATCATTGTTGATAATCGGAAATTATAAGTAACAGCTGAAATTTTTAAAAATCTTTCAGCAATGAAGAATTTTATTGTGAACTACTTCAGAAATACCAAAGATATTGAGGATATATGATAATTCCTTCTAAACCTTTTTTGCCTGAAATTTGAAAGTTTACAGATACTCACGTATGCCGATAGTCAATTTTTATTCCGGGGATGAAACAAAGGGTGTGTGTTCCATCGCTCCCAACTGCCTTCCATGAACTGCCTTCCTGCCAACATGCCTTCCAAATCTTACAGCTTTGATAATGTTCATGTTTTTATAGGAACTCACTTTGAATACTTACATCTTTCTTGAATTTATTCTTCCAACTGTTATTATTAATTTCTGAGGAACAACAAGGTTCTAATTTGTTTGTTTCCTTTTAATATCCCAAATGAGTTGTGATAATTATTTATAAACATTATGTTTGTCTCATTTCTTCAAAATATAACACAATTATTGTTTACAGCAATAACAATTTGTTAGAAATTCCTTTAAATTCAGCATTATAACTCTGTTTTTAAACATTTCAGCTAATTCCTACATTAACTATTTCCATATATATATATTTTTAATGTAAAATAATTTCAATTTTACAATGCATTTTTTGTATTCTAAGAATATTAAGAATTCTAAGAATGTTAATTATTAATTAGTTAATCATGAGAGTCATTAATTAGTATAAAAGCAAATTTTCATTTTTGATTTCCGAGCATTGACTTATCTTACTATATTTATTCTGAAGGTAAGAAGAAACATTTAAAAAAATTTTCAAATGGAAATACTCTCTTTTTTTTCTTTTCTTTTTTGAAATTTTCATTTTCATTTCACATTAAAATTTAAAAGTAAATAATGTAGAAATAATTTAATCATATCATCATTATAATTGCACATTTCTTTATGTTTCAAATAAATTTTTAGTAAGACATGGTTCATTCAAAACTTCAGATTAAAATTTAATTAATCATAACTATTTGGAAGTGTTTTTTTAAAAATTCAGAAATGCATTATATAAATAAACATGCCGGAGTCCTGGCATAGGGGTAGCGCCGTAACCTGGGCGTCCTGGGTTCGAGTCCCGATTCGGGCATGGTTGTTCTTCATATATTCAAATTGTGAATGTGTCCCCCTATAAAAAGGGGTTGTGCAAGCGAATGTGATGCGTGAGTAGCTAAGACATGCTCTTGGCCTTAGTTGGCACTACTAAAACAAAAGACGTACCTTGGCTTGAAATCGCTGACATCGTCAGCGAACTTGTCCATGCAAGCGCCATTATAAACAACAACAATAAATAACTATGAAAAGAATAGGCATGAATAGCTTGAAATCCTTAGTGTCATTAAGAAATATCTATTAATTGATTCCCATTCTTGAAAAACATCATAAAACTATGAAATAAGGTAACATTCTGTTTTAAAAAAATGAGCAATTTAATCCTGTCGAATCCATCCAACCTAATCCCCATTGCTCATAGAAAATTTGAAAATTCATTTCTTTTTACAAATAAACCCGGATTTGGTATTTTTGAAAATAACAGAAGTAGAAATGCACCTTTACCATTTCTCTTCATCATCTTGAAACCAGAGAAAAACGCTGATAAATTCAGTTTTTCCTTTCCACTTGGGGACCATTCCAGATCACCGTCGCAGAGGCGAGAAGGGGGAAATTCGATCTGCTGAAATTTTGGAAACAGCCTTTTCTACCATAACATCTATCATCCGCTGTTCACGATTTAACTCTAAAAAGAAAGGGGACTTCTCTGGGTGTTTTTCTATTTTCTGTCTGTTGTCCTGGGACCGCTGGATCTTTTTTACTGCTAACAAAACTGCACGTTATCTCTTTTCGGAGAGATTTCCACTGTGAGGATGAAGTCACTTTGAGAATATGAAAGTACTGCTTAGCTTGCCATTTTGAAATCTTGGCTTTAGCCTCGCATCTCGAAATTGTGTTTCTTTCTGCATGCGAAGATCATTGTTTGTTGCAATGGCAAAAACAATTTTAAAATCTTTTCTGTTAGATTCTTTTGAATTGTTACTTTTATAATTTCTTATAACATGACCTTTGACTTCTTATAATTACTTCTGAAAAATCACAAATAATCTCATTATTTATTTACACCTTTAGGAGCTGGAAGACAAAGACTAACTTGGCAGGGTTTTTTTAAATCGTGTTTTTTCAGAGAAAATATTTAGATACGAATCACATTCTGATTACATATGAATATTTTTCAATCTTACCTGCATATGAACTTGTCATTTAAATAAAAAAAAATCATGAATGCGTTTGGTTTAACATGTTATTCGAAACAATCTGGTATATTACAGTAATCATTTCACAGTTAATTTATCATTACTTATGTTTTTTGAACTTATATTCAGTTTTACCATGGTGAAATAGGGGCAGAGATGGCGGTAAATGACATTGTCAGCATGAGAGCAGATAGAAAAAGGCTTTATTATTTAGTTATAAAATATGTTTTTTATACACACACACACACACACACACACACACACACACACACACACACACACACACACACACACATATATATATATATATTGTTACGAAATTTCCGGGGTTCGTTTGGATAGTGGGAGTTATATGGTGTGGAGAACACTCAGTCAGCAGACGGCAGTAGAAAAAAAAACAACGACGTTTATTTACACGAAGACAGGACAAGACAGCATACAGAGACAATTATCTTCAGCCGAGACGTGCAGACAACAGCACACAAGACTCTACTGCAGACAGTAGCGCACAGCTTAATTCAGCGCTCACTTGACTCCGTCGCTGCTCCGCTGATCTCTGAAAGGCCAGTTCTTTATCTTCGATTCCGACTACTCTGCCTCGGCAGCTGAAGACCGCCTTCTTTTATAGGTCTCAGGAGGCGGGGCTAGGAGCCTCTCAACCAATCAGGAACGATCGAGGCGTATCTCGGTTCCTAATGGACGGATCGGGAAATTTCTCGATGTTTCGGGTATAATCTATTTTGGCACCAAAGGCGCCAAATTCGTCGCCAAGTTCTGGGACCTCCTACGCGACACCCAGACACCATCTAATACAGATGATTGTAAAGCATTCTTTCTGATGATGGAACCAACTATGCTGCGAAGCAGAGTATTACAGATTCGTAACTATATATATATATATATATATATATATATATATATATATATAATATATATATATATATATATATATATATATATAATATATATAATATATATATATATATATATATATATATATATATATATATATATATATATATATATATATATATATATATAATATATATATATATATATATATAATATATATATATATATATATATATATATATATATAATATATATATAATATATATATATATATATATATATATATATATATATATATATATATATATATATATATATATATATATATAGACCATATATATATATATTTATGGTAGACCCTTTACAGCCATTTTCTGCTTTGTTTTTTATTGAATTGTCTCCTGATAACAAACAAAACTTTCGAACTGAAGATGTAGTCACTGAACCACCCACTTGTCTTACAATATCAGCATAGGAAAGATCACATTTGTGTAACGCAATAATTTTATCTCTCTTTCTAGGTGTCAAAATATATTTTTTTATTTGATGTCATTGCTTTTTGACTAAATATTAGAAATATTTACGAAAATTACAACTATATATTAAAATGCTTAACAAAATTTCTAACTTGAAATATGCCCACAAAAAGTATATACATATTTTTTTGTTTTAAGTACTCTCGACAATTTTAGTCTTTAAATTATAATTCTTAAATATAAATATTATAAAATATAGAAAAATATTTTTTGTCTATTTCACTGACAGGTGTGACTCCTAATATGAAATGAAATATCCAAAACCTATATTCTTAAATAAAATATAAAAATGTAGTAAGAAATATCATGCATGTCAGGAAGGAAGTGAGCAGTCTATTTCAGAATTCTATTTTTATATATATGAGACAGCCAGAAGTATTACCATGGAAACCGCAGGCAGATATATTTTGGCACGAAACGGTCTTTGTAACAAAACCTATGAATATTCATTAAGAATTGAACATTTCTTTCAGTATATTCTCAAATCATATTGGTCTCAGGTTGGCGGAATAATTAAAGCTCTTTTTTAAACTAATTACTCTATAAAATTTTGAGCAGATTATTTTTTTTCAATATTTTAATTCACCTATTTTAAAATTTAATGAATAAATTACAAATATAGCAATCAATTCATTTGTCAATAAGAAGCATTGACAAAAGAATGGATTTTTTTACATTTTAATTATTTGTTTCACGTATAATTAGGTATTAAAAGTATAAAATTATGAATTTAAAACTGAAATATATATATAGTTTTTAAGAAATCTTAAAAATTCTTAATCTTTAAATAAAGTTGTAAATAACCTTACAAATTCTTAAGTTTCTGCATTTTTGTTCTATAAAATCCTCTAAAATGTCTAAACCTAAATATATCTATATTCATAAAATAAAATCTAAAAGCGTCAAAGAAAAATATTAGGATCGTTTAATCAAAATAACAGCAGAAAAGTCACAAGTGTCTTATAAATAATAAATTGTTAAAAAAATATTTTTTCGATGTAAACTAGTTTTATATTATTTCGATTCCCGGTCATCTTAATTTATTTTATATAAGTCCATATACTTCCTTTCAAAGCACGATTTTCTAAAGATACAAAATGAATAAAATCTATCTCAATTTTGTTATCACAAGATAAAAATTATGGAGCATCGATTTTTCTTGGCTTACATTCCCCAAAACATTTCGCTACTTGTTTTCAAATGAAATATTATGGCAAATAACTTGTTGAACATTTTTAAAAAATATCTACAATTTTTTGTAATGTTTCCATAAAGCGGGAAAATTATATGCATTTTTCCAAGAAGATTCAAGACTAGAAAACATTTATGCAATTTTCTTATTTTCATTCCAGACTCATGTTTTGTTATAATAAGAATAGATAATCACTGCAGTGTCTACATATTCCGCAATATAATCTAAATGGTATCCTGTGAGGAATGGAGTCCGTGGTCTCCAAATGATGGATGGTCCTCAGATCCAAATCACTCGACCCTCCAGTTCTTCAGATTCGGGGAAAATAACAAGGACTTCAACTTCGAGTTCTCTTTGCATGCAATTATATCCACCGATAAAATTATCGTGCGCTCTCTTTAAGTGGAAGGGCTTGCAGATCAGGCCAATTCAGGCCCCTTCAGATTGGTTTCCTTGGAAACGCGATGGCGCAAACAATCTATAGATATTCCCCACCGGCACGGAGAACAGCTAATTACAGAAGCTGCATCGGCACTCTGGTGAAAGACATTTCAAAGCAGAGAAACTCTCGAATCAGTTCTAAAAGTGTTTAACAGAATTTTGTCGACTTTCTTATATAAACATCTGCTTTGTTGTTAAAGGATTTAGCAGAAAATTTCATTTATGAATGAAAAGTCACCTTGAACCACCAAGGTGAAAGAATCTATAAAAAAAGGAGATTAACTCCCCCCCTTTCATTTAAAAAAATAGTTATACGTAATTTACTGCTATACAATAAAGATGTTTAACTATCAAAATGGAATTAAAAAATATTCTGTTAATTTCTAATATTAAATAAATGTCTTGAAAAATTGTTTGAACTTCTTTTTAAAAGTTGATGTAACATTTGAAAAATTCAACTTGCTCGATTAAGAATGCTATTCATTGAAATCAACGTTTTGCGCATTTTGTTTTTATGCAGATACTTATGAAATTAAAATTAAACTTATAATGCTCAAGAAATTTTCCTGCAAATGTATTTCACATAGCAACTAATAATATTCTCAATACAATTTGAATATGAATTAAAATTTTTAAATTAAGATAAATATTTGATCTTTTGTCTTACATATACATATGCATATAATACCATAAAAGGTATAAAAATAAAGTATTACAGTTAAAATACCCTAATGCTTTTTCTGGAATGAAATAAAAGAATAAAAATATTATTGCATTTTGTGAATAAACTATTCCCTTATATTTGTTTGGCATTTGATTCATATATATATATATATATATATATATATATATATATATATATATATATATATATATATATATATATATATATATATATCACCACGAGCCAAACTCGGATACTAAATTTTAACTACAACGAATTAATAAAACGCGAAACGTTTTTTTTAACAGCGAACTTATTGTACAGCCAAAACAAAACCAAATAGCGTCAATTCTTACATTATCATTACAAATTTAGACATAAAAGTAAATTCGTGAAAGAGAGTCCGTAAGCCAACCTCTGACATCTCATAATTAAACACCAAATGATTACAACCCTGATTAAAAACTACTATCAATTTTATGGTTAATGTTGAAGTTGTTTAAGGGAATTTTCCAATTGCATTATTTCTATTTATTGTGGAAGTAAACATTAATTTAACTAAAATGTCGAGGCAAAGGGGAAAATCGAGCATTGAGTTAAAACAATAAGTTATTAAGCAGGCTTAAGATGAAAAGTCTGTGCCTGAAATATCAGATTTTATCGACAGAAGTTATCCAACATCATTAAACGCTACAAAACCAATAATCAGGTGGAAAATATGCCCACGACAACCCAAAATAGGATTTTTACCGAAGCAGATGAGCTATATTTAATAAGAAAAGTGAAAGCAAATTCGTTCTATAGTATACCAAAACTAGTTATTATCGTTGAATAGGAATTAAGGAAAAAAAAGTCAGCCCATCAACAATGTGGATTGTGCTCCATAAGAATGATCTCACTGTAAGAAAAGAAAGATAAAGGCCTTTCATAAATAAGCGAAATTAGATCGTTCGCAAAACAAGGACTTAAATTCTCAATGATCGAAAACAAAACAAGATTTATTTCTTTATTTATTTATTTTGAAATATGCCTTATTTACTAATGAGAGCTAATTCGACATTTTTTTTATCCGATGGCAAGTCTAACATCTGGAGAAAATCGAATAAACAATTTAGCACAAAATAATTTGAAAGAAACAGTGAAGCATGGCGGCGGATCAGTAATGGTCTGGGACTCGTTTTGAGCTGCTGGATTAGAATACCTGGACTTCATTGATAGAAGTATGAATTAGACTATATACCTATATATTTACAGAATACATACTATATATTTTGAAGAAAAATTTGCCACAATGTGTGCAGGAACTTTCTCTTGGCTACAACTGGCGATTTATATCAGGATAATAATCCGAAACATAAAGCTTATCGAGTGCGTTCCTGACTCCTATATAAATATCCTAACGTCATGGACACTCCACCCTAAACCGCGGTGTGATCGAAAATTTACTGGAATATCTTAAGTAAAAAAGTCCTGGAACTCGCCGTTTCCAATAAACATGAATTCAAACGAGTATTATTAAAGGAACGGAAAACTGGCTTTTGTGAAAAATTAACGCAATCTATTCCTAAACGTCTTAAAATGGCTGAAAAAAAAGACTTGAATACGGAATACTAATTCATTTGAAGTATTAACTAATTTTCAAAATCTTCTTATCCTTCTGAGTTTGGATTGTGCAATACTTTCTGTTTTCGTTTTGTTTGTTGTCCTAATTTCTGGTTAAATTAGTTAAATTTATAATTTTTGTTATTTTTCTTATAGCTGCAATAAGTATACAACCGAAAATCCAATTAACTATGTTTCTTATTATTTTTTGTTTCAAAATTTTGACTGTATTTGTATTTTTCTTTGATGCCCGAGTTCATAATCCTTATATTTCATGGCATCGTTTGACTGCATTTAGGGACTGATCCTTTGTGGAAGTTTTAAAATGAGTGGTCTACAAATTCTTTGTTTCAGTTCTTTTAGATAACTTTAAACTAATAAAAAAATCTCAAAAGATATGAAATAGAAATTTCTAAAATAATAATGATAGCATAGATCAAAATTGTACTTTATTTCTGTATTTCAATTTTTTTTTCAATTTGAATTTTCAAAAAATTATTAAAAATTGAAGAAAAGTTTGCAAAAAAAAAAATATGCTTGAATGAAAACTGAATTTTTAAATGCAAGTCAAATATTATGTTTTCATAAATTAGATATGAATAATTTTTAGAGGGGCCCTCCTAATTTATAGAAATATTATTTCAGAGAATATCATGAAAAAATTATTATATTTCTTGCTCGGGTTTATTTACAAAAATCATTAAATTATTCAGAAAATATTATACAAAATACAAAAAAAATGATAATATATCTAAATTATTCAGAAAATATTATTCAAAATACAAAAATTGATAATATATTTAAATTATTCAGAAAATATTATACAAGAAAAAAAAACAATAATATATATAATTTATTCAGAAAATATTATACAAGATACAAAAAAAAAAACCGATAATATATATAAGTTATTCAGAAAATATTGTACAAAATATAGAAATTGATAATATATATAGATTATTCAGAAAATATTATTCAAAATACAATAAAATACAAAAATTGATATAACTTTAAAATGTTTGAATTATTCATTATTTTTTCATTTTATAATTTCATTATTTATCAAAAATTTATTATCATGTATATCTTAATTATCATTGTAACTAAGGGAACAAATAGTTACGTACACATAGATTCTGTTAGAAGAATTAAATTGGAGTGTATATAACCACCCATAAAATGGCTAAAGTATTTAATATTGTATTACAAAAAAATTAAAATAATTCTTTTCTAGATCATTTTCTGATTTTTTTTCTGAGATAACTTCTTTTTAAAAATAATTAAATATTCTTAGAAATTTTGTTTCACTAGAATATTTGTAGTCATTCCCACTAAAATGAGATTTCTTAGAATATCTGAGTAAAGTCTAATTTTAACCTCACCATTGAAAATACTCAAACAAAATTTTCCAAATATATTGAAATGAAATCATTACCCAGCAAAGTACATTTTTTGAGAGTTTAATTTATTCTGTCAACAGCAATTCAAGAATTCTGCGAAAATGTATTCCACTTTTTCGTTATGAAGAACTTCTGAAAGTTCGTGATTAAAAGCTATTTTACAGAAACCTGAGAAATATGTTCCTTAAAGTATTAGGCGAAAAAGGAAGGATGCTTCCTCTGAAAGAGGTTCTTTATGGAAATGAAATAAAAATGAATATTTGAATCAAATGTAGCGCCCGAATAAATTAGAAATAGGATTCATAAGTATTCTTTTAATACTAACCATAAGTTTATAAATTTGAAAATTTTTGGAAGCATATAGTTTATTTTTATACTATAAAAATCATAGATAGTTGGGTAGATAAAGAAGTATTTTTCACACACTTATGGCGTACTAAAGCTAAAGTATGGAAAAGTAACGCTATCTTCGAAATTATTGATACTGCATCAATTCGCACTGTTTAATATTTCCGAGGATAATTCTGGTTATTTTAAAAATATAATTTAGTTTCCAATATTATTATATGATATTCTATAAAATGAAGATTCGTATTTAGTTTGAACTCTGCAGCATATTAAGAGCAATTACAAAATTCGTAATAAATATGGATATGATTTCCTATATCACTTTCTTACGTTGCATCTCATTTCATTGATAAATAATAAATATAAAATAAAGTCAATGTTAAGCAAAAACAATTGTGTTTTGATGCAAATTAATAATTAAAAGAAATGGTGCACAGTCCATTGCAGCTTGGTAATGATAAATATTAAGAAAATAGTAATTGATTAGGTGAAGTATTAGTCCATTGGTTTTGTGAGAATTTCATTCAATATTATGATCCATTCTTCTTTACTTTCACGATACGATTGTGTGTGTTAAAAAAAGTTTTGCGATTATACTTTGCACCACTTTTCCACTCAGGCAAAAAGCAGTTCGTCATCTCACAATTATATCCCACGCAGGTCTTCAGTCTTACAAATATATAGGCATTCTATAACCCTATGTATGGGAGGGAGAGTGATGGCTATGCAGCTTGTCTACGTCAGTTGATTAATTTTCGAAACAGCAACATATGGTCATGCGTTATCGTGATGCAACTTTGATATCCGTTATGTATAACTCTAGCTTCTTCTTTGTTCGTAAGATAGGTTACAGTTTGTCAATAGGCAAGTAGTTCTATTCTTTGGAAATTGTATTCTATGCTCTAGAAAATATACGAAATTCAGAGCATTATGTTCTCAAAAGAATGGGGCTTCAATATGTTGGTCAAGTTACCACATATTTCGATCCAGATTGTGAATATCTGTTTTTATAAGTTCTTTAAATAATTTCATAATTTCTTAGAAAATGCTGGAATTGTCTAATATATTTAAATGAGGTAATTAAAAACTAATATTTCTTACTAAAAAACCTTTTTCTAGTGCTTAACATTAATTAGTAAAAATTAAATATGCGTTATTTGTTTCACCAAAATTTTATAATATTCAATAGCTGGATTCAGAAAAATGTTATAATACAATGTTATGAAAACTATTAATTTAATAGTAAATGCAATAACATATAATAGCTGTTTATTAGGAAGCACATGAAACATGTTTATATACTGTTTTATCCGCTGATAATACACTTAATTTCATTACAGGTAAATATAGATTTTTTTAATTAATGATAGACATTTCTTTTTATTAATTATCCAAGAAATGTTAGTTAAAGAAATTAAAGAAAATTTAAAAAAAAAGTTCCCGTATAAATTGATTTTTCAAAAATAAAAAGGGAAAGAGGAAGAGAACTATTTTGGAATGACAATCTCAAAAGAATCTTAAGAAGTCAATAAATTGAATAAAATACTTCTAACGTAAATACAGTAATTCAATACTTTATTTATAATACTTATGTGCCTTAAGTCCTCCTAATGAATGTTTCTGAAATCGCCTTAAAATAATATATCACATTTCATCTGCCTATATAGTGCATTTGATGTTTTAGATAGGAATTCACAAAAACGTTTTCTCTTTTTTTTTTTTTTTTGCATTACTAACCATTAGGCGATCTGAGATTCGTAAACAACAATAGCAAAAATAAAACATTTAAATAAAATAAAATCTGAGAATGACTTTTCCCTGTTATTTTTCATACATTATCAGGAAATAAATATTTATTGGTTATAAAAGAACTGATATATGAGCATATTTTATTTTAAGTTCTTGAAGATGATGCGCTATTTATTACTTCAGAGGAAAAGCATTATTTCTAGTCATAATTAAACTTGGTGCGAAATGTTAGAACCATATTCAAGCACTTTTAATAAATAAGTATAAGTAATTAATGATTTAACTAATTAATATATTATAATTTCAATTCATTAATTTCATTCATTAATATTAATAGCATATTAAATATTTTATATTTTATTATATTTATTGTAAAAATTATAAGGTAAAATACTTATTAAATAAATTAAATATTATATTTTAATAATGCACAAATTATGATTGCTATCTTGTATTATCAAATCATTTGTGTTAAATGGTTGAATAGTTATTATAAGTAAATCGTGAATGATTATTTCACAAAATATGTATGGCATTAAATATATTAATGGTTACAAATAATGAATCCAACTTCTTAATGGAAATTGGATTCAGTGTAAGTCAGTGTAATATTTTAACTATTTGTATTTTAAGTATTGCAACAGGATTAAAACTGTAAATCGTTCCTCAAACTAGCGAGTTAAATACACGGAACAAACGCCACTTGTAGGTTCTAATATAGGCATTAATCAATGCACGTTAGAGAAAATATGTAATTAAATTATAATTTTTCTTACTATAAACATAATTGTCTAAATACCATGGTTATTTTTCACCACAATCCTAATCACGTGTTTTCAAATAATTATCTCTGACATTAAATTTTTATTAATTGGATGAGATCTATGCTAATGCGTTATATATGCAAAAAAAAGCATAACAATTCTTAGACCATAAACAGTAATACAAAATTAAATATGTTTAACTAATCACATACTGGTATTGAAATTGATAGTTGCATGACAAATAATAAAATACAGAATGGAGAATAATTTAAAAGAATAAAAACTTTTTTTTCATTTTTAAAAATTTTATTTGGATGATAACTGGTCAAAGAATTTAGCAATTCTATTTTTGGGAGCGGATTTTTTAAATTTACTGCCAGAACTCGAAAGAAAAAAAAAGAAAGAAAGAAAATCCAGCGAAATGGAAAGTGTTAATTTAATTATTATCGTTATTAACACCGATAATACAAAGTCCTCGAACTCTTCTACAAAAAAAATCTGCTGAAGATTAAGATGAATTTTAACAATATGCTATAAAAAAAAAGAAACGGAAATGGTTAAAAAAGTATTTAATTTAAGTTTTGTTTTAACTTTCCTTCTGAGACGATCAATTCTAAAGTTATCGTCCAAAAAAGAGCTAAAAGTCATAGAAAATAAAAAGACTGAAGAATAAGTTATTAACTAAGGAAATATTCTAAGAAAGAAATTTTCTTTTGAAAAAATAAAGTAATTTCATATAAATATTTGTCATTAGCTTTCAATGCTTTTGCTGTTTACCATGTTCCGGATTCTCCGGAATCAATGGTTCTTCCTCAGATTTAACAACCACTTTTTTCATTATATATTTTGTTTTCTTTTTTCATTTGTTAGTTTTCTTCTATAAATCTCATTTTTATTTTAAAAGCAATTACTGTAAAAACCCTGGAAGTTGTGTCTCATGTCCAATCGTTTATGCTTCTTTCCTAATTATAAATACTGTTTATTGAATATTTTTTACAGATATCTCGACTGCTTGTTTCCCTTTTTATCTAGAAAAAATTACTGAGTAATATCTCTCATGTGGTGAAATGGATATAAAGAATTGACTTCTTTTTTTAAGGGGTGCAGAGCCCTTGAATCAACTTATAAAAAGAGTTTGTTTGGAAGATGTGATTTTTTTTTGTTGGAATTTAGTATAAAATATATTGATGTTGCCAATACAATTCCTTAATGTTCTTATTAAAAGCATTTGTTTAAGGATTGACTTTGCAATATTTTTTTAAGGTTAATCACTTATTCCTACATCCCATGCCCAAAGTAATAAAGAACGATTCAATTTCAAATAATATCTTCCTTAAAAATCCAAAATCCTCTATAAGGATTTTGTAAATACACAGAGTTTTTATTCAAATTATTCTTCGTAACTCTTATTGACACCAATAATTTTATCAGATATTTATTTTTTATTCAGATTCTTCTGAAGCTTCCATACATGAGAATGGATGGAAGCTTCACAATCGTAATCTAGTTTGTCTTACATGATATTCAATTTTCGCTTGTCATTCATGATGGTGTGATCATTCAAGTCTGCCAAACATTAATAAACGAGAAGTATTCTTCATAACTCATTATTGACGCCAATTATTATAGAAGATGTTGATTGTCATTGAAATTCTTGGAGGACATGAGACACACATAATCGGGTATGCTGTACATGATATTCACTTTCATGATGCCATTCCTGTCAGTGCGATCATTTAAGATACATCAATAAATGGGACAGAATGGCTTCTTGTAGGAAAACTGCTTCTTTGAAATCACTTGTCTTGGATGAACGATGTATACTTTTCCCTATAGTCTGTACAAATGATGCACCATGAGTTTTTCTTTTAACATTACGAGATGGTAAATCCGATTTATAAATAATTCATTTCCATTACCAAGCTGAAAACCTTCTTTAGATCATTTTACTTTCCTACACGCATTACGTAGTCTGGATTGATTATTATTGAGAATGAATACAAATTACAAAGCTGATACTATAGTGAATGAATGACAAATCTTTTTTTCATTCAATCATTTGAAAACAAATTGAAGAAATTCGTGTTTCCATCCCAAAAGCATCATTTTTAACAGAGAAAACTGATCTGCTTTGAAAATACACAATCTAAAATTGTTTTTGGATAGAAAAATTCGAATATTTTCTAACTAAGGAAAAGCCGGTGAGAGAAAAAATAATAGATAAATCTTATTCGTTATTTATTTGGACAAAGGATATAATTCTTAAACAGTAACTTGATGTTTCTATTCTCCTGAAATTAATAAAAACACCTTCTTGGTCAATTAATCACATTACCGGTAATTAGGGATTGCAATACCGGTATACCGAGATACCGAATACCAGTATTTTGAGCCATTTGTACAATTTTGTAATACCGGTATTCACAAGTTTAAATACCGGTTTTTCGGTATTTACTAGAAATTTTTAAAATTGTCTCCACTATATGTTCAAGTACCGCGAACACAGCAAAATAATATACGTTTTTGTTTTTATTTCACCCAAACGGGAGAAATTAATTAGCTAATTATTAACTTAATTAACTACTTAAATCTAAGTTAACAAAATATGGATTATCCCTGAAAGAAAATATTGTATCCATAAGGAATGATGGAGCAAGAATTATAAAAAAAAGTCGGAAAGTTGATTGGTGCAAATTAGCAGTTGTGCTATGTACATGGAATTCAATTAGGAGTAATAGATGTATTATATCAAAAATAAATAAATAAATAAAGAACAGAAGAATCCAAATACTGTGGATATAGAAACTTCGGATTCCAACTTTGAAATGAGTAAGAGTGAGAGTGATATTGACAATGAAGATAATGACAATGTAATTGTTGAAGAAGATATTGCTAATGAGGATGAAATATTAACCTATCAAAAATTGCTTCCTATAATTTATAAAGTTCGAAAAATTGTTAAGATATTCAAACGTTCCCCTATAAAAAGGATATATTACTTAAATATATACTAACTAAAAATAAAACAGAATATATGTTAATATTAGATTCTAAAACTCGTTGCAACAGTTTACTCCTAATGATGGAACGATTTTTGAAACTGAGAAATCCAATCCAAAAAGCAATAATCGACATAAACCTGTAAATTAATTTTTTATATAGTGAATTCGACTTAATATCCAGAACTATATCAGCTCTACTTCCAATAAAACTGACTATTGAGGCATTATGTTGGAGAGATTCTGATTTATTAACAGCTAATGCAACAATAAATTTCATGTTGCAGTCACTGAAAGAACAGCACATATCACTGTCTGAAGAATTATATATTGCATTGAAAAATCGCACAGAAGAAAGGCATACCGAAATAGAAAATGTCTTACGGTGTTTACATAATTATAATTATTTTAAAAATGAAAAAGAAGAAAAGAGACTAACCAATTCAAATCTATATCAAGTTTATAGTAAATTTTCTTGAAATTTTTTTACCCACAAACCTATCCACATTCAGAAGAATTCGGTACAGTTATCGGAAATTATCATGGCACAAATGTCGATAGTGAAAAGGAATTGTCTCTTGAAAAAAATTAGAATTAGCGATAAATAAAAAATATCCACAAACCAAAATACAATACCGAAATCAGCTATATCCAAAACCATCCGACGAGAAATCGATTTATTTGAAGATGAGGGATTTAGAGGTAAATACTTGGAAAAAGTATATCGCGCATTGCTAACAGTACCACCAACCAACGTAGATGCCGAAAGAGCGTTTCCGACAGCTGGTAATTTTTACACAAAATTATTTTTCAGGCTTAATGACAGTACAATTGATTGCATTATGCTTTTTAAGATCACATTTCAAAAATATGTAATAGTACCACAGACTGAATAGTGATATTTACACTTTTTTTGTGATTTAAATAAATAAGATGGGTTTTTTTTTACTTTTTTGTGATTATATACTGTTATAATTTATAAGTTACAAATTATTTTTTGTGATATTTACACTCTCTAACAAAACTGGCAAATAAAACAAAGAAAGAACTGTGTTTTCTTTCTTTTTCTAAAATTTCTAATACCGGTATTAAAACCGGTATCCTGTTATTAAGATTTAAAAAATACCGAATACCGGTATCCCTACCGGTAGTATATGCATCATAAAACTCCTGCCAGAACACCTGATCTATAAAATTGTTCGAGCTGTTTTATTTTTTTTTAATTTGTATAAAATTGAAGAATACAAATGATTGTGTTCCCTCCTTTTCATGCAAAATGAATGAATCCTCATTAAAAAATAATAAGAAGGAGATATTTTAGAGAGCATTAAGAAAATGCAAAATGCGAAAGGCAAATCTTAAATAATCTAAAACACTATGTATGAAACAAAACTGATACTGTTAACAACTTTGCAAGCAATAGAAACTTAAATGTATGTTGTAATTTATTTCTCTTATCAGTGTCTGTCACGCTTTTACAACGAAGAAGCTCAATAAAATACATCAAATTAATTAGTGTGGAACAAAGCTAACTTTGTATTATTCATCCTTTCTTCAAGGACATGGAATGAACTTCCGCATTAAAAAAAAAAGGAGGAACTCATTTCTATGCAAATTAGATAATACTTCTCAGTGTTTTCGAAAGCAATATGGGTAAGCAAGACCATTTTCTGGGGAAAAAAGACTCCGTCCAACCCAAATGCGTGTTTAAGTGACTGTGAGATTAAATAATTACATAGCTTAACGTAATGAATAATGGAAGTCATGTTTCATTTTGTCCGAAAAAAATCGCAATTTGAACTTGGCTAGCTTAGCTGGATTGTGTTCACATTGATTCTAGAAGGGAGGATCGATTTTCAGCCACTGAAAACGTCGTTTTCTTACATTCCTTAAAGAAAATATTCAGTATAATTGTAATCAAATTTACCCTTAAATGCACAGCGATGTATATCTGCATCATATTTTTTTTAAATCACACATCTGTATGTTGCAACCTTTGCATAGTGACTTTTTAATTTTAACTTTACTAAACTATTTTATCATTTCTGAATGCAACTAGACTTTTTGACACTTGATTTCTTTATATGTGACAATTTTCATTGTTGGCACGCTATCTGAGTACAATTTCATTTCGGCTGATGTTACGAATTACAATTACTTATATTAAAAGTAATTAAAACATACAGAAAAATTATTTTTAGAGAGAAAGAAGGAAAGAGTAACGAATAATATTAATATTTGCATATTCTGCTAAATGTATGTTAGGGAAGTGTAACTGTTTTTTGTGATGTAAAAAATTCATCAATATACAAATTAGTTCTACATAAGTTCACTAAACATAAAAGGTAATCTCATCCTTTGACGTCTAGGAATCACGAAAAGACGACGTTGATCATTGGATTATATTTTATAACAGACTGAGGCGTAAAATTCCACTATGTAAGGGTACCATAGAGTTGTCATGTTAAAAATGAAATGCTCCTTTATGTTTAAATGCTTAAAATAATTGTTTTATGAATTTGCATAAAACACACACAGTTGTCATGTAACACACACAGTCATAAAACACACACACAGTTGTCATGTAACACACAGAGTCAAAAAACACACACAGTTGTCATGTAACACACACAGTTTCACAGTTGTCATTTAATAAATGAAATGCTCCTTTATGTCTAAATGCTTAAAATAATTGTTTTATGAATTTTCATATTCTGTAATGTAATGAGAAGTGTTATTTATGTTTGAAATATTATACTGTATGCAATAGATTTGTAGAATTCAAGAAATGATTGTAGGAATTGTCAATATAAGAAATGATTGTAGGACTTCTCAATATAAGAAATGATTAAGTAGAAATACATCAACATATTTTTTTAAATTAATAAATCATTTGTGCTTTTTTTTTTGTATTCACTCACTATTTTTTTTTTTTTTTTTTGTATTTTGTATTCACTTATTCACTACGATTAGCATATAGATACGTTTTGCTAGAAAATTGATGAACTGCAATATTATTTTCAGGCTATATAAACAATTCAAAACGCAATGAACTGATTCTATATTCTATGATATCAAATGTTTATTTTAAATCGACTGTTCTAACATTTAACAGAAATATAACTTCCTCATTCTAAAAATAGAGTTCCTCTGCTTTATCTTTTAACATGGATAGGTTAAATATTATCTGTAAATTTCGAGTTCCAAAGACCTTCCTAACGGTTCTATTGAGTAGATCAATAAACTTAGAAAACCCAAATCTGTGCTGTCACATGCTTTCTATTTAAGTAGCAAGTGCGTATTAAATAAGAAATTTTGAAGGGTTTGATAAACAAAAAATTATTAATAATTGCTATATTGTAAAGATTTGCCCGAGAAACTGCGAATTATATTATTATATAAAACAAATCAATCACAATTTATTTTTTTTGAACTTTAAATTTTTTTAAATATTACTTAAAAATTTTAATTCCACTAAATTTTATTTTTGATAAAATTTCCCAAATTAGATTTAAGTCCACTTTTTTAAGCAACAATTCCTTTTACGCAAACTTTAGTAACGAAGTTTCAGTTTAGCTTTAGTTATATTAACGTCCTTTTTTTTAAAGCAATACCAGGACTATTTGGGAACGAAACTCGTAATTTTGAACTGCGGTCAGATGACAAGGATGGCACCTGAGCAGGCATCCCCTCTCCAATCCTCCGCACCACACCACCGGGAGGACGTTTGAATCGGCCGGATTTAAAGTGTCCCTAAAGCGCTTACACCCCGTTCTTCTCTGGAATCGGGTCTCGAAGCACTCCAATGCCAAAGCCTTACTACCGTGGCCTTATATATATATATATATATATATATATATATATATATATATATATATATATATATATATATATATATATATATATATATATATATATATATATATATTTGCTCTTTTAATATCAGCATACTTTCTGCTTTGGCATTTTTCTGTAGAATGAGAAATGGATAGCTGATGGCCAGGTGAAAGCAAAATAAAATGATCAATTTTAAAATATTAGAAGCCACGGTTCTATTTTTTTTTTCAAAACTGTTAGCATTCTTTTCATTTATAAAAAAATAATAAACAAACTACTTCAGCCGGAGTTATAATATAAAACATGTGTTCTTTCATTATTTTCATTAGGATAATGTTAAACAAACAAATGATCTTTATAGTGTGTAATGTATAATTTAATATCGGTATTCATTCTAAATATCCATTGAACTTTATTACCTTTTTTTTTAATATATTATAAAGCAGATAGTATATGTGTTCTTGCTCAATCTGGATTTATCTCGAGACTCAATTAAAATAAAATATTAGATGACGCTTCATAGAGAAATTTTATTATTTCAATGCACTGTAATATTGTATCAAATCTCTAATATTTCCAATGCATAATTATGAAAAAGTTGAAATATATATCGTTTAGATCTGATTAATTACTTTTTTGAAATTAGTTCAGATTTGTAAGAATTTATTGCATTTCATTAAATTAATTGTTTTTTGAGGATTTAAATTTCTTTTGTTCTTTGTAAATTAAAAAAAAATCAATGAACCTGATCTCCAATAATCCCTTTTTCTCAGCTTTAATTAGATAAATATAGAATCTAAATTTAAGTAAGATTACAAAACTGTTTGGAGAAATATGTGGAATATATGTTATTTTTTGCTCAGTTATTATGAACTAAACTTCTAGATAACACAATACTTGCCATAACAAAATGTATTCAATGTAAGCACTGTCTGGGAAAATACACTCAGATACATGGAAAGACAAAATTCCAGACAGTCTATCTAAAAGTTTCACCCAAAAGAAAAGATACACGTGTCATTGAAGTGCATTTTTGGGGTCATACACCAATCATAAGGACACTACCGCTATGTAAAAATAATAATTTTGTTATTTTATATAAAGTACAGGTGATTATCAAAATAATGGAAACACCTTAGATTTATTAAGAATCCTTTATTAGTATAGTATAGGACCGCCTTTGGCATGTAATACAGCTTGGATTCGCTTAGAAATCGATTCATACAAGTGTTGAATAATGTTTAGAGGAATATTGTACCATTCATTCTGGATATATTGTGAAATTTCTGGAAGAGATGATGGTGGAGGATATCGATTCCATATTGAACGGTCTAAAATAGAGCATAACGGTTCAATTATATTGAGATGAGGTGACTGTGCTGGCCAAGGCAGATGCTTAACTTCATCCTCGTGTTCATCAAACCATGATTGGACAAGTCTTGCTGCATGGATAGGTGCATTATCATCCTGGAAAATTCTATATCTTGCAGGAAACAAAGATTGCATCGTAGGATGGACATGGTCACGATCATACACTTGTGCAGGTGTTCTCCAAATGTGCACCCTTCCTGTTGTAGGGAAAAGTGTGAACCATGATTCTTCAGACCCTATTACTTTCTTCCACTTATCAATCGACCATGTTTTGTGAGTGTGACATTATTGTAGGCGACGTTTACTATTAATATCCGTGATAAGTGACTTGGTGTGTGATAAGTGCTCTGCCATAAATGTTCTGTTTATGAAGGTGCCTTCTAACTGTAATCACTAATACTGGAGAATTCAGATGGGCATTGGGCTTTGCGGTCACTTTGGCTACAGTTGTTCGCTTTTTAGATATTACAATCCACTTCAATATTGTCGGTCTCTTTCACAGAGCTTCTCTTTCCACTCACTATTTTTCTCTGTGTGTATGCCGTCAAAACTTTAGACACCGTACCTCTAGAAACGCCTAAAAGTTGGGATGTTTCGGTCACACTTGGTCCAGCTAGACCAGCTTTGGCTTCCTTAAAAATCTAATAGGTCCGACATTTTACGCTTTTGAAAAAAAATCCAAGGATTACAGAACTTTAAAAAGCTAACACATGCTACCAGAATATATACATTGTTATTTATAAAAGAACTGGTGACTATTGTTATATTTTAATACTTAAGAAGCGCATTCAAAAATGTCACTTTTATTCACAGGTTTTTCCATTATTTTGATAACCGTCTGTATGTTGAAATGTATACCGTAATTTAAAAGCTATTATTGCGACATGTAATAATCTTGTTTGTTTTAAAGATGGCCACTTCATAAAGCAATATATTTAAATTTTAAATGCAAACTTCAAGGATGCTCTATCAATTAATTACCCGGAATACCTCTATTTGGTAATGTAACTCCTGCTCAACCTTCATTAGCATATGTGTTATCCAACGATAGTAATAGTATCGGTGAATCGAGCTTTCAAATGAATGACACGGGTGTATTTGTACAAGGATGCACTAATCTGTAGATGGAGTAGCTGTTCGCTTGAGAGAACTTTAACATTTACAACACGATATCTGGATCCCTTGGTATGATTTCCTTTTGTGAGTGGTTTGTAGAAGATAGCGTGTTATGATATTCAGTATCCATTACTGATTTGGGAGCTCATGAGCTCATATTCTAGTTACTATCCTTAATATAGACAGTCAATTTCTACAGAAAATTTGAGAAGAATTGCAGAATTATATATATTGAAATTTGCAGAATTATATAATTATATATATAATTCATCCAACATATTTTGGATGAAGCAGAGTGCAGATTTGAAGAGGGTATTTTTAATTCTCTTTAATATCCATCTTGGGAAATCCTGGGAAAGCAATTTATTTACAAGCAGACGCAGACCGGCAGAAAAGCAGAAGTCAGAAAGAAGCAAAAGAGACGAAGCAAATGATCACTAGCCTTATATAACAGGGGATTTCCGCCACACACCGATTGAATACATGTTTTGACCTCTGATAAGGGCAAATAAAGTATCACTTTCATTTGATACGTAGTACTGATGGCGCATTAGTTTTGCAGAGGAATTAACTAAACTGAAAGTGGAATTGGATCACGAAATAAAAGAATATTTTAGAATGAAGTTACGATGGGTTAAATTAAGATAAAGTTTTGAAAATTAATTAAATTGAAATTAGAATTAAAATTTCATTACATAGATACCTTGTAACAGAAGGAGTTTTCTAAGAACAACTCTAAATTTTGAATATAAAACTTGAGTACATTATCTCTCGATAAACATGCATCTTTTGAATAAATCGAACAACTTGTTATCCAGAAACACATTATATATGGTATTGTAAAATATTCAACTTCAGTATTTTAACTTAACGACAGTTCCCCCTACAATCTTTACTCGTGTTTTTATTTTTAGCTCTCTAGTGAAGGCAACTTGAAAATATTATATCTAACCAATGAAAAAAATGTTGCTTAAAATAATTGTTTGTTCTTTTACTTTCTGGAAAAATAATCTATTGAAAATGCATAATTCAATTATAAATTTTTTCGATTTTCATTTATGTGGACATGTTGCAAGCATTTGAATGATTTTGAAATAAAAGTCGTCTGTTGTTTCTTTAAATTCTATTTTTTATTGCTGTGTTTTACACATTTTGTATTCATTAACAGAATGCAAGCATTAACACGATCGCGTGGATAATACTTTTTTGGTTGCTACAAGATTTTTCTAATTTTCATTCATTTGACATCAAATATATTGTGTGATTTGGTTAAATTGAATTTTATCAATTTGTAACTTATTTTCGTATTATTCATACAAGAGAGACTCGGCTCACATATATTTTTTATTTACTTCAGCGAAAACACCTGCAAAATTTCAAGCCGATTGACAGTGTCGTAACTAACAGCAGATCGTAACTGATCAGTTGCGATTCTCCGAGCATAAAGCGTTTATGGAGTTCTTTAAGTCATTCAACGTCGTAACAAGATACCTTCAACATTACAACCGGAAACATCGACATAAACATGACAAAGACTGCAAACGTTTCTTACCCTAACCTGTATCGCATAAAGTTTCCTCTTCGCAAATATGCAAATCTCGACATGTTTCCCTAGAACTGATAGTGTTTTCCGATTTTATATTTTATTACTCATAATTCTTGTTTAGGATGTTAATATTGTTTCTGTATTACGTTTTGGCCGTTAATTGTGTTAAAATTAATATTTTTCCGGAAAAGGCGACCTCTGGTGGACATTTTGGAACAAAAAATTTGTTTTTGAAATTTCGTGAGAGCATTTCGTGTATAGTCTTTTTATAGTAAATTTCGTTGCAATCCGTCCCCCCTTTTGCGTTATATGGTGCTCTTTATCAGGGAAGTTTAATTATAATAACCCTGTCCCTCGGAATTATATTTCTCAGGAAGAAGAAAGTTTTCTTTCCTTGAATTAGAAGCAATAGCGGAAGTTAGGACGCCTTTCATTTTCCAAAGTTGAAAATTGTTTCGGTTTTTTCTTTCCGTGTGTCATGTATCTGAAAACATTTAAAACAAGATTGATTATAGATATCAGTGACACAATTCTTCATAGTCTCCCACAACTAGAAATTCCGTTTTTTAAAAATTATTTTTTTATTTGACCATAATCGTTCATAAATTTTAAATATATTAATATATAATGAGTTCAAAAAGTATTCATATACTATACGAAATGATCTAAATAAAATATTTCTCTATCCGTTACTAAAAATAAGTATTTCAGACAAAGAATATTTTGGACAATATCAGTAACTATTTCTTAATAAGACCACATTGATGAAGATTAATAATTAAGCTTTCGTAGGCTTAAAAAATCTGCAAGTATTAATAAACTTTTTGAAATTTTACTCAATTAATAAGCATTAGGATATTCTACAATAACCATGGCACTTTTCAAAATATCAATATAGAATGCAATAGTCTCAATATTATTTGTCTGGATCAAGGCTCCTCTATTCTTCCATCGTGGTTTCTGTTAATTGGTTTTAAGTATTATTTCTTTATCTGGATCAAGGCTCCTCTATTCTTCCATCATGGAAATGAGAATGAGATGCTTCCGGCATGGTGGTTGGACCTCGCCACCCTGGAGGGTACACTAATAGGTGGGGGATCTGGCTCCTTCCATCGATGACGGGACGTACTTCCTTCGGGGAGGGTTGTATTGTGGCCGGTGACGGCCCTTAGGACTCAACCACAGTTCCCGCCAATGTTGCTGTTGCTGCGGTCCGGTCATTCAGTTTTATGGTTTAAATCCGTGTGCCTTCGGGCGGGATGGAAGAATAGTTAGATGGTTGACTATTCTTCCATCATGGATTCTGTTAGTTGATGTTAAGTATTATTTCTTTGTCTTCATATTTGAACTTTCAGTTTTTCTTCTAAATATCTATTTTCCTCTACATTTTCTCTGAATTCTGGAGTACCTGTATATATCCTCATAAGATTTGCTTGAAACAATAAATAAAATTTTGAGCAAAAAATTGATTTTTTAAGGGTGATATTTTATTTATTGGAAATTTTATATAAATGTGAATAGAATAAAAAATGAATTGCGCTTTTGAAAAAAAACTAAAGCACTTTAAATTTTTAAAAATTAATTTCATGAAATTCTGCAAATTTTTGAGTACTTTTGTAATTACTTCAGAACAATTCGCGTTAATTTGACTTGCATATCCTTTAGGAATTGAAATTTGGATTAAACATACTAAAACTCTTTTAATGTTCAACTGTGATGAAAAATGTTAAGGAGGAAAGTATAATTATATTTATAACTAGGATATATTTCATTTTTTGCAATATTGCTGCAATTTCATTGCAAGGAATTCCACTTCTGCGAATTTTGTATCCCCTATATTTCTTTTGACTTTCAGCAATTTATAACTAGTAATAATAAATAAATTCTATTACAAAGATCAATATT